>NW_027279549.1:0-80000 GCF_046629955.1 Centroberyx affinis
AGCACTTGATGAGAAGCAGTGTGTATCAGTGGTGCTGGAGGATCGACATCCAAAAAAGTTGATTCCTCTGAGTCATCTCTGAGTGAGATGACTCCACTCTTGGTATCAGTTTGATTCCACCTTTTTTTTGAGCATTTAGATTTTTTTGTCTGTGTACATACAATAGCTAATTGGTCAAGAGGAGGAATACCACCTGGCCAGTCATTCAGCAGCTTTAGCACAAAGACAGGACTTCTCCCTTTACTTCAAAAGGGAACGGACACTGCATGCATAGTCTAGTGCTCACTCACTGGTCTGTCGGAGAAACTCAAGTTCAAGTTTGTTTATTTCTACAGCCCTTTATCACATGCCTGTCTCAGAGGACTGAACAGAGAATGAGCCTAACTAGATTTAACAATCAACCATAGAACAGAATGATATAGGACAAACATCAGGAAAAGCAAGACACACAAAAGCAGATTTTAGCAAGACAACAGCCTACCAATTCTACATAGCCTCCTATGAACCTAGAAACCTAGAAACTATACTTGTGTACACTATGACTACCTTTATTTAAGGTAAATTGGTGCACAATTATTATTGCTATTGCAACATTATTCAGATTTCTTCACTTAAGTCATTTCTGAATTATCTTAGGCTAACCCATTTGTGTACCACATTCACAGCGGTCTCAAATGTAGTTTCCTATGGTTTAATCTACAGGAGTCGAGTTGGGAACTATAAAGAAATTTGAGAGTTGTGCAGCACGTATCAGTCAACCTTCCCTGGATAAACAGAGATTAAAACAATACAGTCCCACTGTGTGGCGATGACATATAGACCTAATTAATTATCAATTTATTTGAATGTGATTTCACTTCTCTGGCTCCCTAGTTGATCAGCCGCCATCTCTGTGGAGAATACATTAATGTTAGGCTACTTGGCTGGTTAACGTTAGCGACTGAACAGTTAGCAAACATAGCTTCTAGCCTATTTCATACATACATAGAAGCACTGCTTATACAAGAATGAGCTTTATTATAAAATGCCAGAGTAAGTGTTGTATTAGGATCTTAAAAAGGTTTAGCTATATATTATTATAGCACAGCAGTCTTTTAATAGATCAAAAACCCAGAAGTAGCCTAAATTCCGTCGTATGTCATCGAAAGTCATTTGCATGGGAAGGGGATTATGGGAGAATCACAGCTACAGAGAGGATTTATAGTTAAAGGTTAACATTTGACAATAATACAACTTTATGATAATCATACCAATAATAATAATACTTTGTTTTATCAGTTACTGCTCAGTATGCAAAGAATGGAGTTGATTTGTACAAAATGAATTGAAAAAATGAAAATGAATGACTTTTACCACACCATGACAAAGTTCCACAGTGTCACATTTCTGGTTTACCTGGCTGAATTTGGCTCTTGAAGACCAAAGTGCTGTGGTAAAAAAAATAAATGTATGTGTTACTAGTGTGACAAAGCAGCAAGCAGATGAGCTTCCAGGTTTGGATTCACATCCATTTCCCTGTGGCAGAGCGGCGAGGCTGCCATATGGTGTTGTCCTCTAAATCTCTGCTGCTTTCATAGTTAATGACAATCAAGAACTCTTGCTGACTGGCAGGGGTTGAGTGGCGGATGCTGAAGTGGCCTTGAGTGGATATGAAAGCACAGGAGAGCAGAGGCTGACGGAGGTGTGACAGAAGGAGGGAGGGAGGGGTGAGGCCGGGTGAGCGAGGAAGAACGATGAGGAAGAGAAAACAGGTAAACAGTCCGTGAAGCTGCGGTGTCAGCCTGACCTTCAGCATGAAAACAGTTCAGTTGCTTTAAAGACCCACTCAGCATCTGCTGCTGGAGTCACAACCGGTCGCTCTCTCCATTCAAATGGATTCAGCAGGCGATGAAAAGACTCTTTGTGGGTGTCAGTGGGTGGGTGAAATTTCCAAAACACAGAATCTGTGTAGCCGAAGGTTGTTTCTTGTCATCCATTACAGCAAATCTTACAAACCAAAGCAATGATCAATGGGTATTAAAAAGCATGGAGGTGGTGTCTTAGAAGAAAAGCCAAGGACCTTAAAAACAATTCAAGCTCACCAGATTTTCTACTTCGTAATAACATTGTTCTTGTTGGAGGTTGAACGTGACCTTTTCTGACAATGTGAGTTTTGTACGTAAGGTATCTCAGGTATCTAAATGTCAGGCTATAGTCTGCAGTATGGACTCGAAGAAAGAGAGGCACAAGGACGCACACTGTCAGAAGGTGATCATCAAATCCGAGAATGGCACATCGATACCAAGCGGCCAAAACCACATAACAGGTGAATTTTGAAGGCAATCCTGAAGTGTGGACAGCAGCAGTTCCTCTAACGTCCGCTAGAGTCCGGCTGCAAAGACTCCAAACCTCCCAACTCCATGAAGTCAATGGAACCACAACCCAACTTCTGCTAAAAATATAGTTCAGTTTGGTTTAGTTTATTGAGCTTATTTATATCAGGGACCGTGTACAAAATACATTAATCTCAAACAAAGAGAGAAGGTGCTTTGTACCAGATTTAGCTGCTAGCTAATTTCCATCTGTAGTCCCTGGGCAGGTGAACAGAAACAATAAAACACAGAGCAAAACCTATCATCTCCACTACAAATGGACCAACAACCTATTGACATCCAGGCAGGCATATGCGCACACACACACACACACAATAGCACATTTCATAGGAATAAATACAAAGCAGAATACAAATATCAAAGTATTACATGCATATATCCAAAGATATAAAAACAGGTCGTCAAAATGTGAAATTAACACTGACAAGACTGGTTACTTAAAATCCATTTTTTAACTTCACGAGAGAAAATCTGGAAATCTGGAAATATAAGAGATTATGGCCTCAGTAGCTAATTTCACTTCTTCTAATGTGTGTCCTTATGGTGATTTTCAAAATAATTGCGTCATTAACGGGATATAACGGTTATAAAACGGGGTTGTTTTCCAAGTGATTGACAGGTCGCCTGTCCAGTGATTGACAGGTCACCGATTACGGGCCAATAGCAGGCGGATGTGCGGCTCTGTGGACGACCCTCAGGCTCGCTTTGGCTGCAGAAAAATGTCAACATGGTGTCAACATGGTGGTGACTGTAAACCCAACTTTTTTTTTGTTTTGTTTGTTTTTTTTCAAAATGGCCCTTCAGAAACCTATGGGTGACGTCACACTCACTACATCCATCTGTTTTCACAGTCTATGGTCGATACTTGTGTCCTTGTGGAGAACGATCTTTCCAAGTTGTCCTGAAGAGAACAAACTTCTGAAGAACAGAGAACATCCCACTTGAGATTGACTGTGTGCTTGACAAATGTTCGTTTCCCCAGCTGTTTCTACTGGCTCTGTACTACACGCATCAGTGCTGTTTTGATGTGATGTGTCGTTCTCGCAATGAATCTTGGGGCTTCCCATTCCCATTGGCCAAGTCTCCATCTGATGGGGCGCCCTGGTGGCTCACCGAGTAGAGCGCGTATCATAAGGCTCAGCGACCCGGGTTCAAATCCAACCCGCGGTCATTTGCTGCATGTCCTCCCCCCTCTCTCTCCCATACCTTCCTGTCTCTCTCTACTGTCTCTGTAAATAAAGCATAAAATACCTACCACCATCTGTCCTTCTTTGGAATTGTGCTGTCATGTCATGTCAAATGAGCCATGGAGGAAACAAAAACGTTTATTGAAAAAGCAATTGCTCCAGAAACTATTGTACTGTCCTTTTAAGTTCAGTTTTTTAGGTTGGTCAACAACAGTGTTACGAGTTACGTAATATTATTACTTATCTGAGTAACGAAGTAGTGTAACGAGTTACTGTTTTAAATCAAGTAATAATATTACAGTTACTTTTGTAAGTACTGTAATAATATTACTGTGAGTAAGAGGTAATAAATAATATATTACATTTTGAAAGTAACTTCCCCAACACTGGTCTACAACATACACTGTAGCTCCAGTGACAAAAGGCACAACTCTGTACATTGTTTTCTCACAGTGTATAATGTAGTTTTATCTGCCTATCTTGCTACCACCTACCTCCATAACTGTTTGAATCTCTGTAGCCTACTTGACCCAAAATCAAAACAACATCCAAAACAAAACAAAAAAACAAATTCCTCACTCTTGCTCAAGTGACTTTTTTTTTTGGCTTGCAAACACCTTTCTCTCTTACTGGCTGTGCAAAATAAATAGGTCAAGTAGTTGACTATTTGAACTGTACAAGAGTTGCTTACTGTACAAGTGCCTGATTGAACTGAGAATGCGTAGTACTACTAAGTCAAAGTCAATATCCGCCCTCCTCTGCAGACGTAAACATTACCACGTGTGCTGCAGGATACAGCGGCTCTGCCTGTGAAAACATCCACCTGCACACCAACATGCTGTTTACTAAGGGAGGAAGTGGTCTGATTAATCACTAATGATCATTTGGTTATTGAAAGCCACGGTGGAAGATTACAGAAGAACATACAGACCTGGACAAACACACACACACACACACACACATAAGCGCGTGTGTGTGTGTGTGTGTGTGTGTGTGTGTGTATGAGAAAGAGAGACAAAGACAAAGAAAGAAAGAATTTCAAACAAGTATGCATATGCATCTAGATCGATATATATTCTCTCTTCACTAAAAATATTCCATTAAGGACAACACTATCTTAATTACATTGTATCTTTTACGTTATATTATTTATATTATATTATTTATACTGTACTGTCAGGCATTTGCAGAAGAAATAACCGAAAGCAGCATTTTATAGTTTTACGTAGTTGGTTTTAGTATATTTTTTTTACCTACCTAGTATTTGTACTCTGTTTTTATTTATGCTTATACTATTTAATGTAAAGTGTCTGAGTATCTTGAAAAACTCTATACAAATAAATGTATTGTTATGATTATTATGATGATTATGATGATGATTATTATTATTGTTAGTAGTAGCAGTATTAGTAGTAGTAGTGGTGGTAGTAGTAGTAGTATACACAGTATGACTATTAGTATTATTAGCAATAGTATTAGTAGTAGTATTATGTTAAGAGCAACAGTACTGATGACCACAGCGATGGTTTTGTATCACGAGTCTGTCATCTGGTGCAGGACTGTTGCATAATTTGCAGGATGCCTTGCAGGATGTTTGTATTGTCATCAGAGTTACGTTACCTGCCTCTCTTCTGCATGTCACTCTGCTATCCATGGGACTGGAGGTTAGGTGTGGCTGATAACAGCTGTGTAATCCTTTGGCACACACACTGAAAGAGGAAAATGTCTAAATACCTTAAAACTTGTTCAGAGATACTTTTACTTATATATCAATCTGTGATGTTCAACATATTCCAGCAGTTATTTTGTGATGAAGTGTTTACTTGTTTAGTGAACCTGCTTTCCCTCAACCTGCCTCGTCTACTTCTACATCAGTTAGTGATTTCCTACATTTCCCAGAATGCCTTTCAGTAACCCACAGTGAACCGGTCTGAACTTGTTGCATTCAGCTGTGGGTTACATGTGTAGGTGAAGAAAATGGCGATGGCTGACTGAATTTTTCCAGTCAGTTGTGCCTCTTGCCCAAAACCCAACCTGTCTCTCTGCTGCATTGCATGCTGGTCTCTCTCCTGCTCCTGTGGGTGGAGAAATTGGTCTCTCTCCTCTTCTACGATGGATTTCTCCCTGTATGATTGTTGAACGTCTCTTGGTGTAAAATGGCGGCTCTAGAAAGAAGCCCTCGCTGTCTGAAACATTTTCTCATATCAAACTCAATTGTAGCTGCTGGAAACATCTTGATGTGATGTCATGTTATCTATGTTTGGCCAGTAATCCATGGAAATAAGAAAAATACTCCACCAAACAACAAAATGGACCCAGAAATGCAAGATACATTGCCAACAGCTGGTTTTTAACAGTGATAAATTGTTTTAGGGTGGGATTTTCCTTTAAGGGTCAGTGATAAATTCACAAAGCAGTAAAATGTGATTGTGATTCACGAAGCAGTAAAATGTCAGTTCATTCCTCCACGGCGTATTTTGGTGAAAGAAGACGAAGGAATAGCTGGCAAACTAGTTTTAGAAGTTCAGATTTCAGATTCATGAGTTATGTATGTTTGCCAAAAGCCAAGGCCACATTAAACTGCAGAGAAATTATTGGGAGTATGGGAGAGAGCATCACGTCAAATCCCTACCCAAATCTCACAAAGACGTAACTGCTTTTATTGATTACTTTGAGAGGGAAAAAGAGCCTGGCAGAGGAATAATGTAAGACGTTGTTACTGTTGTTTTTTTTCTGCCCCTGCAGCATTTTTCCCCCCAAAAAAATAAAAAAATACAGCATAACGGATGAATACCCAACATCAGTTTCAGCGGCTTGGACAGTAGTGTGTATTATGTGGCAGTTTGATGGGCAGAAAGATAATACAACTCACCGCAGGGTTTTATTGACTGAATAGTCTTTTCTGTGTGTTTTTAACACAGGCGTCACTGTGCAGGCCCTTACTGACCCACAAACACATACTAACACACATTGCTTCCTCTCTTGCCAACGGTGCTAAATAAACAAACTTGGATGGTAATTAGTTTGACTTGCGCTGGCGTCACTCACAAGAATTCAGCCTTTCTCATACATAAATTTCAGCATTTAGTTGCAGGCTAATTTTAATGGGCTCTGGTCTCACATCAGGTCATGTGCTGGTCCGGCGCTTGCTTGGACACAGTAAATCTGTCACATCACTATCACAAATGACTAAAATTACTTAAGTGACTTAAGGTTAGTCAGTCATGTTACTACCACATTTTTCTTTATTTTCACTATTTTCCACATTTTAGAATAATAGCAAGGACGTCAAAACTATGAAATAACACAAATGGAATCATGCAGTGACTAAAAAAGTGTTAAACAAATCAAAACTATCTTATATTTTAGATTCATTAAAGTAGCCGCCCTTTGCTTTGATGGAAAGGCAAAAGGCTTTGGAAAGAAATTCATACATAGGATCAACTTCACTATTTATATTTGTCTAAGAAACAAATCGGGTGTGTGTCTACTTACTTTATTTTTCTTCTCTTATCTGTTTTTATCTTTCTTGCATTTTTATTATCTTTTATAACCAATTTCTGTAAAGCACATTGGCACAAACTTGTTTGGTTTTTTAAAGTGCTATATGACTATTGTGACTATGTCATTTTGTTTGCACACTAAATGCCATGAAAACAATAGTTCAAGCAACACTAGAATGGAATATTCACCCTTATCTTAGCGGCGCAGTCTCAGTGCTATGCTTATGGCGAAAGCCAGATTGGAATTTATTGAAGATGTTGTGACCTTCAACCAGTGCAAGGAGTTGTTCAGCAACAGCTTTTTCTAGAATTTTACAGAAAAAGTAATTTGGATATAATTGTCTGAGTTGGGTCAAGGCTGGGTTTTGCAGCCCAACCACTGGGAGTGGTTGGGCTGCTGTCTTAAAATAATCAGGTACACAGCCAGATGTGAGAGATTGGTTTATTATGGAGAGAAAACTGGGGCCTATGGCTGGGAGGATGTCTTTAAGACATTTGGTGGGAATTACATCCAGCAGACTGGAAGATGGAGGCATATTGGATGCAATATCCAAGAGATTTTGCAGGGAAACAGGGGTGAACTCAGACAGTAATGTAGGACAATTTCCTGCAGGCCACAGGACACCAGGGTTAAAGTTTGACCTGAGACCATTGATCTTGCCAACAAAGAAGGATGCAAATTTTTCACAATCATCAGTTGACAGTGCAGGGACGGGAAGGGCTGGATTCACAAGCTGGTTAATGGTATTGAATAAGAACCTGGGGTTGTGTTTGTTTGGCTGATTAAACCAGATAAATAGGTTGCTCTCACATCTTTGTGTTTTTCTTGTTTTAGGTGCTGGGGGGTTGGGGGGGGGGGGGGGGCACCTCTACAAGTCACCGGGTTCAGTGTGTTTGTTCATTGTTTGTTTGTGCGTAACACTTTTCCCAGGGCCGGCCCCAGGGTTTTGGTGGCTAAACAAGGAATTTGTGGCCCTATAACTAAAAAATTACACACCCGCAGCTGACCAGATACACAAATGTCCTTGCCTACAGCAGTCATCACATAATAAAGTTTATGCTGAGTTCATGCTTGGAATTAAACTGTAGTCCCTTTCATAACAAAGTGGTCTGAAAGGGTCTAACCTGGTAATCTCACTCAGTAATGAAACCCTGGAATAGACTTTTTATTGAAAGGCATTCAAAAAGTTGTTAAAGTCTGAAAACTATTCCAAACTGTCGTGTGCAGCAGAGAAAAATATATATATCATGCAAGGTTAGCTAGTTAACTGTAAGCCTGTGTGTGTGGATGTGCGTGTATAGAGCTCAAACCTGGGTAACCTAAATGTAATTCAGTTTCAAGGTTGGTAGCTGCTAACTAACTAGCGGGTTAGCACTTCTAGCAGACAATGCAGTGTTGAGCAAGCAAAGGTTTACCAGATATTCCCAATGCACATCCAGTATAATCCCAGACTGCCTTTATGATCGGCGTTGCGGTAACGGAAATTCACTTATTACAACAACCAAGTTCTCCACCGGCACTTTGACTTTCTCCATCTTTGTTGTTGTCATGGGAAACAGCCAGCCTCTCCTTCATCATGATTGGTTGGCTGAGAAAAAAGCGGTTCACGTCACTCTGCGTTTTTCTGAAAAGTTGAACATTTTTCAACTTTTGGGAGTGCTCCACTCTGACAAAGGTCCTGGGCCGGATTCGAACCCAGGACATTGCGTTTACATGGTATTCGCCTTAGACCACTAATCCAGCTGGACGCCCCACAGCTGGACACTCCAATCACTCATACCTCCATCCCCACCACCAACCCAAGCACCTAGAAATCGCTGGCACACTCGTTTATCTATGAAACAATTCCTTCATTATTTTTTTTTTTACCACATTTCAGTGTAAATGATCAAAATGCAAAAGAAAAAGCTCCGGATAAACAGCATTTTATCAACACCGTGCATCACAAGGGAGGACCATTGCTCCGTGCTTGTGTCGGCACTTGGATAATGAAGAAAACTCAAAATGACTGAAGGGGACTTGCCTGATCAATGGGGTGGATAAAGGAAATGTCATGGAGTGTGACTTGGCTCATGCCGGTGTGTGAGCTGTGGCCGGGACAGCATGTTCTCCTCTCTTGATCTTCCTCCAGCGATGAAGCATTTCATTCTGGAGTTCAGCGCTCTTCACATGAGATTTGCATGAGACTGTTTTTATGCCCCCACTGACTTGGGGGCATAAAAACATTTATGCAATGTAGAACCATTACAACCATTATGCAATAGAGTTTGATTGTTTTTAATCGATTGTGTGTACAAATTCAGCAAATATGAACAGAAACAATTTGTGACATGCAGGACAAGGTTTCTATTAGTTGGCTTGTACTGTCTAATGATAATTTAAGTGAAAAATAGACTATGGACTAGGCTGTGAAATATCTGGGAAAAAGTGAAACATAACATCAGACAGCTGTCACACTCCAACAGAGGAGGTTTCATCATGCTGTTTGTCATACAAGGATAAAATTATCTACAGTAATCTGAAGGAGTTTTACCTTGGGGACCTTTGGGTGCAGCATGCCTTGTGTTTGATACAGATGGGAGAGTCTCTCTCTCTCTCTCTCTCTCTATTTTCTTCTGAAGTCTGTGTCTCATCCCTCCAGATGTCTGTTACATAACACAATAATGAATACAGAGTAGGATCACTAAAATCACATCACAAGCCTTTATTTAAAGGTAAATCAGACACTGTAAGGTGAATGTATCCAGTTTGAGGGAGAGTATGACAAAGAGACACTGACACTTATATATAAATAAAACATAGCCTACATACAACATGCAGCAGCAGCTCTGTCTTGGCCCTTTTCATCGTATATCTGTTCCCTAACAGATCAAAACAGAAAGATATCATGGTTACTTTGCAGTAGCTACTTCCATTTTTCAAATGTATATTTCTAAAAGCAATGATTTACCATGATTAGCTGACATTAGCTTAATTTATAATCAAGATTTGCGGTTAATTCACTTTCAAATGTAATCAATTCTGAAAGGTTCTTATAGAAATTCAAAAGTTTGGCCATATTTTACCATTAAAGCTCTAAAATCTAAGGAAATTGATTTAAAGGTTGTCAATATCTGTTTTAATTTCCATTTGGAGTGAACAGAACGTGAACTGACCACAATGCTGCTAACCTTTCTTTTTTTTTTTTTTTATCAGCTAACAGCCAACAGTTAAATAACTAGCAAGATGCAAGACTAGAATCACAGTTTAACAGCCAATGACATACAAGAAAATTTGGGGTGTTACAAATGGTGGCCAATCACCAAGAGTACAGCCAGTGCCCCGGCCCCCCCGGCCCCCCCGGCCCCGCCTTTGGCTCCGCCCCTGCCACCCAGTCTTGTCGACTTGCTTTTGACTCATCTGCCATCGTAATTACTTTTTAAACCCCATGAGATTATCAGAGATATGTCATATTCTGTCATCACTGGCCTCAAAGCTGCATAACGCTGCCATAGTAATGACTGAGATGGCACACAAACACAGAACAGTCTCTTTGTTTTTGTCTAAGCTCTGACAGGTGAAGTCCTGCTTTGACCCAGATAGTGTGACCCTGTGAGATGTTAAACACAGGAAGTGGACTTCAGATGACCTAAGATCCCATTTTAGTTCAAAGTTAATCTACAGTCCACCGTAGAATTGTGTTTCACAGTGTAGTAGCAGAGAGGTGCAAACTGCAGTGGCCTTTATCCTCATCAGTGCCTTAAAGGAACAAACCATGTTGTTGGGAGAATGGGCTGTAGGTCAATTTACCTGTTAAGTCATGAGAACATTGGCACCAAAATCATCCATGTGTCTCAGATCATTTCTCCAGTGCTTCATGCTAACATTTAGCATACACCAGGTGACTAGCAAGACTGACCTTCTGGGAATAAAATCTCAGAAATTTAGAGGTTTGAGTCTAAATCCAGTCGGTTATCATTTTGTAACCAAAGGACTTAATTTACCTGCTGTCCATTTAAAAGTGGCAGAATTTGTGTTAACTTTGTCTGTCTGTTTGTCTGTTACCGGGATTTCTCAAAACATTATCAATGGATTTGCATGAAACTTTATGGAAAGTTTGGTCATGGGGCGAGGAAGAACTGATTAATTTCCAGGGACTACAGATGGAAATTAGCTAGCAGCTAAATCTGGTACAAAGCATCTTCTCTCTTTGTTTGAGATTAATGTATTTTGTACATGGTCCCTGATATAAATAAACTCAATAAACTAAACTAAACTCTTATTATTGATTAAATTCTACTTATTGATGAACTCATACCAATTGGCCAAAGGGGGGCGTGGCAGTGTTTATGGCTTCTCATGAAAAGGCATATAGCTTCCGAACAGATTTACAAGTGCTACTAGGTTGTGTGTGTGGTGACAGGCCCTCTCCGGGAAGATGGAAGGAAGATAGCCTTCAATAAGTTTTCAATTATTATCGGCCTTGCTCAGTAATTTTCTTTCCATCAATTTATTCGCAAAGCAGCTACGCAAAGCTTCGTGTATGCGCCTGCAGAATATCCCATCCGGCGTGTGTGTAGGCCGTGTGTTTCGGTGCGTTCAGAGAGAGGAGAGACAACATAGACAACTAGGTTATGCCTTTTAAATAGGAACGTTTTTATTTCGGGTTTAGGGCCGGGTTTGGGCTTCAGTTATAGCGCTATAGATATTTTTGTCCGGTGAGGCCGACAAAAGGTCTTTTAAGTTGTGATTATCTTTGGAGAGGTAAGGCACACTTAATCGTATACTGGTTGACAGTGTCACCAGTGTGAGAGTGACTACTCAATACCAAGAAGTAACGCCGCTTGATTCTGTGTTTCCTTTAGGGGGTAAAAATATCTTTATTTTATTTTACTTGATTTGATTCTTTTAATGCAATGCATTTTGTTTGTTCTTTTATATGAATTTTATCTTTTTCACTTTGTCTCGATGCTTTTAATGTTTTATGTAAAGCACTTTGAATTGCCTTGTTGCTTAAATGTGCTATATAAATAAACTTGCCTTGCATTGCCTTACCTTGCCTTTAAATGTTGCATTACAGTTGGGTGTAGTTTCGGGCTTCATTTCCAGGCCTGTGCAGACCTCTAATGTGGTGTTGCAATGATCGGCTAAAATGCTTCAAAATGGCACGAACAGGCAGATCTCATGTCCCATTTCAGGTCCAGTCATGAAAATGTGAAACAAGTTTGGAAAGAAATTATTAACTTTTAGCGAAAATCTGACATGTGGAACTGGTATATCTTCACAATTGCATACAGCGTTGGTGGGGGTATGAGCTCTACTGAGTGACATCTAGTTTCAAAATCAAAGTAGTGATCAGCCTCTGGAAATGGTGGATCTCTCATGTTGGAATGAAACTGTGATATTTACCTGAATATCCAAACAAACAAGGGCATCAACAGCACCACAGTGTGACTAACAGCAGCAGCATGTGGGACAGCCAGCGCATACACAACAAGGCAATTAAGTCCTTCAAACCGCTGAGTCATCGTTGGCCACCCATGGCACATCAAATCCATCTTGAGGCCCGGACGATTATCATGGCCATAAGACGTCTGTTATACTGTTTGTGTTTGAGCGCTCTTGTGCGTCAGAGAATCAAACCCCCTCCCCCTTCGTCCTCCTCCTCCTCCTCTACCAAACTCACATCAGAAGAACCTTTCATAAAAGCCTCATGTCATCAGTAATTGAATCTTCACTCCTGCGTCTTGTCTGTGTTCAGATCTAAAGCCTTCTGAGGAGGAGGAGGAGGAGGAGGAGGAGGAGGAGATCGTCGAGGGGCAGCGAGGGTAAAAACAAAAAAACGGCAAATCATCTGTTTTTCATAAAGAGGCCGCCGTCATAGAAGCCGCACTTTTCCCATCCTCGCTGCTGCTGCTGCTGTTCATCCAACAACAATCATCTTGAAAATCGTTTTGCAGAGAGAATGTAGTGTGGAGGTCGTCTGCAAAACTTTTATAAGTTTATAAGATGAGGCAACTACCATTTGTTTCAAGTGTCCCACCTGAAACAAAAGCCATTGTCTAAGAGAGGCCTTGAAAGGTAAAAGGCAAAAACAAATGTCACACGATACAGAAACAGACACACGTTCAAAACACACTGCACAAAACAATGCCGAGCGATTTGCAGCTGTAACCCACCATTTGAAACAATGTGTAAAAAACATCTTGCTTTTCAATGGTTGTTAGTATATTATGATTTGCACATGAACACTGAAATGTTTTAAATATATTTTTTAATATTTGCAAATGCCCATTTGCACGGCTTAACCATAGTCACAGTCCTGAAACTTACTTTTGAATTCACTAGTTGCCATTTTTACCTCCGCCAAGGAGGTTATGTTTTCAGTGCCGTTTGTTTGTTTGTTTGTTTGTTTGTTTGTCTGTTAGCAGGATTACGGAAAAACTACTGGAACGATTTTCATGAAACTTCATGGAAGTGTGTAGCATGGGCCGAGGAAGAACCCATTAAATTTTGGAGCCGATCCGGATCCGACTCACAAAATTTGCATATCATAGCAGACTGGACTATTGGCCTTGGCGGAGGTCTGCGCTCTCCAAGTGCCCTTCTAGTGTGTTTGTTTGTCAGTTTGTTCGTCTGTTAGCAGGATTACGGAAAAACTACTGGCCCGATTTTCATGAAACTTCGTGGAAGGGTGTAGCATGGGCCAAGGAAGAACCCATTCAATTTTGGAGCGGATCCGGATCAAACTCACGAACAAGCAATAATAGCACGAACCTTGGCGGAGGTCTGCGCTCTCCGAGTGCCCTTCTAGTTTAATTTAAATCTATTTGTGAATCTCCATCTCTCTCTGTGGATACTTTTGAGTCTGCTTTTGCATCTGTAAATCGCCAAGGAATCCACAAACACATTCTTTTTACACAAAAATCTTTTAAACATTTTAGTCCAGACCTCTCAGGCTTGATGCAAAGTCAGCTACCACTGTATATATTGTTTGTATATTGTATATTTGGGCTAATCTTTCAGAACCTACTTAAGGTATAATAGGAATAGGTGGTGTCTGGAAAATTACACCCCATCTCCTTGTATCTACGTCCCGTAGAAAATCTCCAGCGAATGTTTTCTTAGATGTATCTGAAACACATTTGCGTAGATGTGAGCCCAGCTGACTCCTGATGAGACCACATGAGGATGTTAAATGAAGCGTAGCAGACATCAAACACTGCCTGCCATGACCTTAACACTGCTGAACCGCTCACTGTGCTGCGCCCGAATCAAAGCGGCCAATGTGCCATCTACTTATCAGAGGCAGCAGAAAGTTATAAAATTAGATCACGGGCCTTGTTTTGAGTCTGGACTTTCATCTCTCGGAAAACACAAAGAAAGATGAATGGGCACAGAGTGAGAGAGAGAGGGGGGGGGGGGGGGGGGATGGACGGAAGGCACAGCTGGAGGTGGAGGCAAGTAGGGCTCGCTAAAATTAGATTTGTTACCAATTTGGATGTGTGTGTGTGTACATATGTTTGTGTGTGTGTGTGTCTTCCTGTACCAGTGTGTGTCTTTGTGTAAGTGAGAGAGGAAGAGATGCCCAGTCACAACAAAAGTTCACATAAAAGGAGAACACCAGTGTCTTTTTGAGTTATCGCCACATTTACTTCTGTCTACATTTAGTTTACATTTCCCCCATTCATTTTCCAATGCATGCTGTATGTAATTAGATTTGATTTACTCATTACTCACTTTTTTTTTTTTTACTCACTTTGTTTTTAAAATACAAACTTTAGAGTGTCAACTTTACAGTGAAGGAAAGCAGAGCGGAGCGTAACGGGGCTTTCACACCAGAAGCGGAAATGTGTTTATTTTGCACGAGGTAGAGCGCAAGCTGGAATCTCGGTCGGCTACAGAAACATATTTTTACCTTTCCAGATGCACAAGCGGGGTCATCAACAGTTTATTAAACAATTCCAACAGCCTATGGATTCATTTTCTGTAAATAATCCGTTTTAAATGGTGTAGATAGATTTACTAATGACATAAATAATGTGCCAAGTTAATGCTTTAGGTCTTAACATTGTTCAAAGCAGCTGAAATAATTCAACAATGACAATATGATAATATGGTATCCCCATATTATCTGCCATGCCTGTGACTTTTTGAGTTATTTTCCTTGGTGATCCGGCGCCTACAAAACTTCCGCCTCCTGTAAATGTTTGAGTGCCACTGGACGCGTCTCGTAGAGGTCAGCGCGTTTGGGGGTTAAAGTTCAATATAGTTGAACTTTGGGTGCAAAACCTGGCGAAATATCAAGGTGGTGTGTCTAGGAGAGCTGAAAACAATGGCTTTGCTCTGTGCCATGCCGCGATTGCGCGCTTGGTGTGAAAGCCCGGTAACGCAGCGCTGAGATGAAAACACCCGACTCAGCTCAATGAAATAAGGAGGAAACAGAAAGTTTGGCTTCATGTGATGGATTCTCTCGCTCTGTGGAAGTTGTTTTTCATTCTGGAGAAGAATGAACGGCAGCAAACGGCTTCTTCTGAACGAGCGCTGATATCTGCAACTGTGCTGACTGTGTGCGGACAAACCAGGGAGAATGTAAAGGAGAGAGGAACCTAGACGATTGGTACAAAGGGAAAAAAAAACTCTATATCAACCCACATTATCCTTTAACTGTAGGTCACTTCCTCAGGGCGAGTTACAGTGTAACCAGGGTCAACCGATCATGTGCTATGTGTCCGGAGGAGGATGTGGGCGGATGCTGCTGGAAGGAGACCAAACACAGCAAACAACCAGCGGTGAGGTGTGGTCACGCACTAATAAACACACACACACACACACACACACACACACATAGTGGCATAGATGTTCACACACGTGCATCCACATGCATATACACAAATGGTGCGATCGCTTGGCTTTAAGTCGGGTATGTGTGTGCACACAGACACAACAGGGTGGCATGGACTCCTGTGCGACACTCTTCCTGTTTACAGTTTAACCAGCCGGGTGGGAAATGAACACCGAGCACCAGCCAAAGACATGAGCTTTGAATTATTAAAGTCTGATCTGGGTGGAGTGCAGCTCTACGGAAGAGGATTAGGGCCACATGTGGAAACCGTATAGACCGGATCACCGTGACGTCGCGCTAACAACAACAGTCACTTCCGGGTAGACAACTGGCAACTGATTTGAATCGCGGAGATATCGGCAAACTTGTTTATTTCTGTTGTCATTTTCAGCCGTAACTGTAACGTTTAAAGATATATACTGTAGTTCAACACGGTGGTCCGACCTATCTGATGTTTCTGCTTATTTTATGTACTGTGTTAGCGTCTTTGATAAACCAAATCTACCCAACAGCGACATCTCACCGCCCGTCTTTTCGACTGATACAAGCAGTCGCCTGTCCCATCCAGAGCTGATCTTTGAGCATGTTTGCTCTTCGCAGATGGAAATCTGAAAAACCCGAAACCCTTCTCCACTCTTTACACACAACAAGACTTAACCATTTTCTCTTTATCTCAGTTGTTCCTCGCCCCCGTTTGCTCCACGCCATTAAATTGTATGTAGGCTACGTGACGCAGGAGGTTTTCTACCCGGAAGTTATTGTAAACAAACATTGTGATTGGTTCTATTTGAGAATGAAGTCGGTTTTAGTCGAGTTTAAAGTTGGAATTCTGAGAAAAGTCAGAGATCTGAGCTTAAAGTCAGAAGTCTGAGAAAAAAGTCAGAAGTCTGAAATTAAAGTCAGAATTCTGTTTGGCACAAACTCCTATGTTTTTAAACATGATTTTGGCTATTGCAGCAGGTAATGTTGAATCTGGAACAGGATATTTAATTACTGGCCCAGTGTCAGCTAATCTACTAATCTTCCAAAAAAAAAAAAAAAACCAAAAGACCTAAAAATAAATAATTATTTATTACTTATTTCCAGATTTATTGCCGACATTTATGTATTTAAATATTTATCTAAGTCAGCATTTATTTATGTGTGTATTTCTTTCAGCATTTATTTATTTATTTATTCATTCATTCATTCATTCAGTCATTTTTATTATTAGATAAGTTATTTATCGTCCTCCACATAAATCAAAGTTGCAACAAAAACGCACGTTGTAATATCACTACACAACCGCAGACCATGTCTAATAAGTTTAAACTCAACAGCCTGCTGGGATCCTGCTGTAGTTTTCCACACAGACTTCAGCAGGAATACATTACAGATTAACATGAAGGATCCTGGCAGACACTCTGCTGCTCTTCATCTGGATCAGCAGATCGTTTACAGAAACAACAATCCGTCCACTCAGTCCGCCGTTGTGTAACAGAAGTAGCCCATCCAGCTGAAAACAACCTGGAAACAAAGATGCTCTATTCAGCCAACACACAGTCTTTTTACTGTTTGTATTATAACTAAAATCTGCATCGGTCGGCTGATAATTCTGACCTTTTTTCTCTCATTAAATTGCATTTTAGTCTTTTAATTATCACAATAGGAGAAGGTGATTGAATTGTAATTCGTTCCAAAATGTCAATGACAAATTTCATGCTGTGAGGCAGGAGATTCAAAGGTGAGTGTTATGTAATGTGGCTGATGCCAACAAAGGCTCAAAGGTTACTGAATATTTTATCTTCTTTTTTTATTTAATTAATCGTGACTTAATAACAAAATGTGGTTATGTGGTTTTCTAGTCCAGCAGACAGAGGAGGTTGCCATGAAAACAAGGCAGCAGGGTTCCCGCTCTGAAAAACCTTGAAAGTTTGTGGATTTGAGAGAAATAAAACAAGGCCGTGAATGTTTTTGAAAATGAATGTTTGGCCTTGAAAGTCCTCGATGTTTTATTACAATACAGCACTCAAATTCATCAGTATGCCTCAGCTTTCTCCATCCAAAGATCAGCACTTCACATCCCGAGGAAAAACCCAGTTATGGAGATTTGTGTTGATTTTACATTTTAAATTGATTTCACCAGCATTTCTTGACTTGACATTTACTGTGCACAGCAACTTAAGAAATTCTGATAATTAAATATTTGCTATAAAATTAGCCAGTGGAGTCAGATCTTAGTGGAGTCAGAAAGCTTAGAATTATTTTTTTAATGCCGTTATCTCGAGATCACGAGTTAATTATCTCGTTATCTCGAGAAAACGAGCTTTGTTATCTCGAGATAACGAGATAATCAACCTGTTATCACGAGAAAACAAAATGTCGTTTCCTTCTGTTACTTATAATGTTTATCAGAGATCAGGAGTGCCATGCCAGCATGCATAGGGCGTTTTGACAACTGTAGCAACTGATTTTTAAGCTGGAAATGTAACTGCAGCAAACAAAACTACACATTTATGCTTCCTGTTCAGTTATGAATCCTCCATAACAGTGATCTTGAAGGCTGAAATCAGGTGTGATCAAATGAACCAGACACTCTTTCGAGTTCTCCATATTATCCCGTGATCTCGAGAAAACAAAAGTCGTTTTCTTGTGATAAATTATCTCGTTATCTCGAGAAAACGACTTTTGTTTTCTCGAGATAACGAGATAATTAACTCGTTATCTCGAGAAAACAAGCTTTGTTATCTCGAGATAACGAGATAATTAACTCGTGATCTCGCCATAACGGCATTAAAAAAAATAATTGCAAGCACGGCCGTTCTCGGCTTCCGTACAGATCAGTATCTGATGCCAGGAAACATTAACAAGGAACAAAAACCAGGACGAATCCACTCTAAAGCACTTGACCACTGTTATAAAACAGCAATTAGTCATGTATCTTGCATTTCTGTTGTTTTAAAAAAAAAAAAAAAAAAGTTTCAGGATGTAAAAAATCTGCAGTAAACATCAGGTTTTGGTGTCAGTCCCTCAGAATCAAAGAGCGAGGGCTTCTTTCTAGAGCCGCCATTTTGCACCGAGAGACGTTCAACAATCACACAGGGAGAAATCCATCGTAAAGAGGAGAGAGACCAATTTCTCCACCACAGGAGAGAGCAGGAGAGAGACCAGAATGCAATGCAGCAGAGAGACAGGTCGGGTTTTGGGTACAATTTGAGTAAGACGCCCCAATGTTCATGAACTAGTCGGGTGGCTAGCTATATTCAAATATCTATACATCCACCTTTGATTGGAAGCAGCAAGTTTACGCCTGTTCTCTGCGGGTTGTTGAAAGGCATTCTGGGAAACGTAGGAAATCACTAACTGCAGTAGAAGTAGACGAAGCAGGTTGAGGGAAAGTGGATACAACGAAAAAGTAAATGACAACACAAACTAACTTCTGGAATGAATTGAACATCACAGATTGATAGATTAATTATAGATAATAAATTAATTGTTTAATTACAAACAACAGCATTACTGGAGGCATAATCCCCTCTCAGCTCTCTGGCCAACTCGCTGCTGTTCCTGCCTTGTTATAACATACTGAAGGCCAGTTACGACAGACCGTTACATAAGCGGGATCCTCGGGACTTTCACGGTGACTTTAGTCCCCAATATGCCACCAGTTACATCTCTGTTCCCTCTCCTGTCTGTCCTCATGACGCAGGTTCATTTTTACTCGATTAAATGGTTGTTACAAGTCAAGGCAACCTGTGATTATGAAAATGCCTCTTACACTATACCAGTCAAAAGTTTGGACCCACCTGATTGAATGTTCTATGTTTTTCATTCTCTTAAAGCCATTTTGATCTAAAGGCTTCTGCTTAAATGCTTGAAATTTGTTTCTTAGAAAAATATAAATAGTGAAGTTGATCCTATGTATGAATTTCTGTCCAAAGCCTTTGCCTTTCCATCAAGGCAAAGGGCGGCTGCTTTAAAGAATCTAAAATATAAGATAGTTTTGATTTGTTCAACACTCACTGCATAATTCCATTTGTGTTATTTCATAGTTTTGATGTCTTGGCTATTATTCTAAAATGTGGAAAATAGTAACAAAGTACATTTACTCAAGTACTGTACTTAAGTACAATTTTCAAGTACTTGCACTTTACTTGAGTATTTACATTTTGTGAGACTTTATACCTTTCCTCCACTACATTTCAGAGGGAAATCTTATTCTTATTTTTACATTTATCTGCCAGCTGGAGTTACTAGTTACTTTGCAGAATAAGGTTTTACACGCAAAACATACAATAAGCTCATAAAATATGTTGCATTGTTAGAGTTTAAACTCCCCAACAGTATATGGAGCAGTTAGACCAACAACATTAAAATACTTCTTACAGGTTAAAGCTTCAATAATTTAACACTCTGACAGAATGACGACTTTTACTTTTGATACTTCAGTACATTTTATTGCTAATACTTCTGTACTTTTACTTAAGTAAACTTTTGAAACTTTTACTTTTACTACAGTATGTTTCCATTGTGGTCTTGCTATGTGTACTTACGTAAGAATTTGAGGACTTTTCCCACGGCTGCTTGAATGCGTTGTTGAAAGGCGAGGCGTGTGAAGGCTGTGGCTGTGAAGTAATGTGCGGAGGTATAGAAAGCCTTGATGGAAACTGATTGTGATATTACATGTTTGTATAAGCCATACGCCTACAGAAACACAAGAGGAGAAAGAGAAAGAGAATATTTCAGGTCTTGTTTACTGTGTTCAGTCTTTGAGCATTTCAACTGTTTCCAAGTTCATTTTAGAGAATAAGTCATAAAAGTCGGCACAAAGTGAAAGCCGCAAGAATGGACCAATGAGTCATGTTTCTAAAGTAACATCAACAGTTTATTTTTGTTCTCTTAAGGCACAACATTATATAATTTGTATGGATTACTTCAAGAGAACATAATTGGGGAAAAGCTAAGCCTGCTGGGCTTGGTTCAGGCTTCAGCAGGGATTTTTTGGAGAACAGATATGAGCTGTTCTGCACCAAACCCCAGGCAAACTTACTTTGTCCTGCTAATTAATTGCAACTTTTGGCTTTAGTCAGGTTTTAGCTCTCAAAAAGTTTTACCTCTGGAGCTGTGTTTAGGTTTTCTGTTGTAGCCTGAGGACTCGTCTCTCCTGTAAATACTTCCCATCTCTCTCCCTGCTGCAGAATCCCTCCCTCTCTCCCTCCCTCCCTTCCTCCCATACTCTCCTCCTCTGCTTCCTCTACATTGTTGAAGTACACAAAAGCCTTTACACTGTCTCCTCCACAGCTCTAATTTCTTTACCATGTTCAGGGTCACAGCAATGTACTTGTCTGGGCGCTGTGGTTTCGCACTTTTGAAATGCCCATCAACATGTTTAAGCTCAGTTTGCTGTTGCATTTGTTGCATGCTGATTGTGATATAAGCATCAGCTAAATGCCTGAAAAGTTGACAGAAATTTGGGGGGATTGGTTGGGGATGTGCTTAAATTTTCCAGCCCCAGTCAAGCTTTAATTTGAACTCACAGCTCAGACCTTTACCAGCCAACTGCACTAGTCCGATCAACCACTAGGGGCACTAAGAGCTTAAGACTATGGCCGCCAGTCAAAGCTGCACTAGAATTGCTTTATGCTTTTGCTTTTATGTCCCATCCTCGCTAACCGAGATGCTGTAGATTCACCCAAAAATAATTCAGGTGTCAGAATGGTCACTTCTCCGCCCACAGGAGTGAATCGAAACTTCAGTTGAGTGAAATCCAATCTGTCTCCTAAACAGCAGCAGAGAAAGCTGGACTCACCAGCGTTAGATCTTCTCCTCTCTCGTCTCTTTGGTTTCTTTTGGTATAAAGCATCACAGACCGGTCTGGTTGGGAAACATTTACTGAAAAAGGAATTCTGGGTATTGAAGTTTAAACTGTTTTCTAACAGTTACCTCTCGCTGCCATTTGGAGTGCCAACGTGAAGTTGACTAGTGCAGCTTTAACTCTCGCTACAGGGATTAACAACTGAAATTAATAGAGAGTCATTAGAAATGGAATTGTTACTATCTGGCCTATATACATGTGATGAAAAAAGTGACTTGACACAGGTGTGATGCCATAGAAGAACCATTTTTGGTTCCACAAAGAACCATATAAAGAACCATATATGGTTCTTTGGGATATTAAAAGGTTCTTGGTTCTTAATTATTGAATGGTGGGTGATGGCATAAATTTGGAAAATAACCAAATCCCTCCATAGTATATATTGTGTAATTGCAAATGAGGCTATACCAGAGCAGATAAACAAAAACACAATACAGGTGTTACAGAAATAGATCTTTAAAGAACTTTGGTCTTTGTGGAACTTCTATGCCATGTCATCACTCCGAAGAACCATTTTCAGTTGCAGTTCACGCCTTTATTTTTCTGCCTGTATGTTGGGGTTCTGTGCGAAACAGTGGCCACACAAAGCAGCTGGTATGTTGCAGAGAATACAGTCTAGATTTTCCATTTCATGCAACACGTGTTTTATGGCAGGGATTTTTTTTCTGAGTCATCCTTCATCTGTGCCGAAGACGTTCGATTGAAATATTTTCAGATAACAATATATTTGACGGGACATTCCAGGGACAAATTCCTGGACTGACCCGTGCTCATCCTCATTGTTCTGCTGCTGAACTGTTCCCCCCCCTTCAGAACAGCCTGTACCTATTTACTCTGTGACGCCTTTCTCCCTCTGCCTCTGACGCTGTGGCACAAATGTTGACACTTTCACTGTAAGAGACGGCGATGAGGGGAAATTAATCTCCTGACCGGGCCCGCATCGATTCGCTAAGCCTCGTACATCGTGATCTTGTGGAAATCTTTGCGTGTTTCATCAGGGGGAAGACGGAGCGGTGCCCCAGATATCGGATCAGCACCAGCTCCGAAATGAATAAAACAAATGTTGCTGCTCAGAGCGTCGAGGCAACAGCGAATAATAATGAGAGCCTTAATTATGTAATCCCACATTATGAATGTAAAAATGAGTAGAAGACACAGTGTTACTGATTAGGAGGAGGGCAAGGTTATGTTGCTGTGTGTGCCTGACTCCTTACACACACACACACACACACACACTCTTTCTCACACACACACACCATCTCTCTCTCACACACACAGGATGTTCTCTTTCTAACTCTGTGTATGAATTTACAGGATATAGAGGATTAAGGAGAGAGAGGGGGAGAGAGAGAGAGAGACAGTACTGGACACTGTGTTTCTGGTTCACCTCTCTCTAGGGAAAAGTTTGAACTTATGAAATGACTGCAAATAATAAAGAATTGATAACAGACCATGCCTTGTTTAAGTTCTATTTCATAATACTAGTGCACTAAACTGCGTGTTTAATGTTGTTTTCCATAAATTGAGATGTAACCGATGGGCAGCCACAAAGACAAAAAATCCAGAAACAACGGAAAATTGATGCTGGGCCTCGTAAAACAACCACTGGAGGTTGTTGTTTTTCATGGTGTGTGCGCATGTTGAGTTTATTTCAGAGTAAAGGAGAGTTTCTGTTTTCACTGTTACAGTTGGATTAAACTGGGAAAAGTTTGTTTTTGCCTCTGCAAATCCTCAAGTCTTAAGGAGCAGATAGGCCCTCTGTTATTTAAACTTTGTTTACAGACACACACACACACACACACAGTGTTTCTTGCTCAAAGGCTCATCATCAGCAGGAGAAGATGGTTTTCTTTCAGTTTTATATGAAGCCTTCCCAGCTGCTGTGGGATTCAAACCGTCAACCTTCAGGTCTCCAGCCTGTTCTGGGACTGAGACTGTATAATGATAAAATATAATAAATATGTTTATAATACATATGTTGAAATAAAGATATACCTTGTTCAATGCATGGATTTATTCTCTTCTTCTCTGCTGCCTGTGTTTGCTGAATTCATTACAGCTGAGTTTCAGAGTTACTGTCATCTTGGCATTTTCTCTGGAGCTTACAGAGACTGTAACTGGAGTTACAGTGGAAGAAACAAATCTGATTTTAACCCTTGGTGGGATCAATGGAACCTCTTCAGATCAGTTTAAACACTGGATTGATTTTGTTTTCCTTTTTAAATAACCATAAATGTGAAATTTCTTTGTGCTTTAACCACAAAAAGCAGAAAGAAACGCCTAAAATTACATACCCACAATGAATCAGGATTAGCTCCAGGCCTATATGCATGGTTCTGGCCTCCTTTGAGAGGAATGAAGCTATGGAATATCAATCCATTGCCAGTAAACCTATAACTAAAACCACCCCAGAGTGAATGGAGATGGGACATGGGTAGAAGTGGTTAATTTCTTTATTTGATGAACATTAATATCTGGATCTGGGCACCACAGAAACATCTATTATTTGAGACTGTAGGCTACTGTAAGACTTTGTGTGCTGCAGCAGCCTGAAGCGTCTCTGACCATGAATCTGAATGTCACAGTGTGTTTGGCTTGTGATGTGCATGTGTTCACTGCAAGACAGCTGCACAACATGGACCTTTGCATCAGCAGTGAGACGGCAACATTACACATTTAGGTTTCTGGGTTTTAATCCCTGAGCAAGCTGACATTTATGGGTGAACGGTTTGTAGATTTTGAGAACTGTGTCAGCAGAATTTGGCTCATTCATGCTTATTGTGCAGAAGCCTGCAGTCCAGTGTTGCTCAGTGAGATACCAACACTGCAAGGCTTTTCATATCCCAGTGAAGCCCCATGCAATACTGTAGCTCTATGTGTGTGTGTGTGTGTGTGTGTGTGTGTGTGTGTGTGTGCTCAGCTGCAAGGTGCTTTGGAGACAAATAACCTAAATGGCAGATGTGTGTGTGTTTGATGAATATTCAAGATGAAAGAAGAGCAACAGTCTAGGATGGACTGTAGATTGAAGAAATGAGAACAGGTGCAAAGGAAGGTTTAGATTAGTTGTGTTTTATTTTTTTAAATGTTATTTTTCTTTCTTTGCAAAAATTGACGGTGACAATAAATATACATTCACAATAAAAAATTGTTCAGATTGCAACGAAACATTCAAGTGTAATTAGCTGTTATAAAATCTATAACAAAATGTAAACAACTTTTTTTTTTCAACATTGCAATTCCTGAGCCAAGAGTCTCTTTTCTCTCCCGTCCGGAATCTGTGAAAGGCATGACGTCAACACAACACATTTTACGCATTGATGTCTCACAGGGTTTTAAGCCACGTCACACATTAGGCTCTTGATTGACAGAACAAGCAACATTCTCAAATGTCTCGTGGGCAAAGTTTTGCGCTTTTAGTGCACTCGAGTGTCCAGTTTCCATGGAAACAGCGCTGCGCCGGAGCGCACGCGGCCCCGGCGTCTCCACATGTCCAGCGCCCAGTTGGAGCGCAGCGGCCGCGCAGGGCGCGTGACGAGCTGAAGCCCCAGCCAGGCTCCTTCTCCGTTCAAAGCTTCGTCTCGGGATTGAATTACTGTCTGTTTAACTGATCACACATCTCTCTTTGTCTTTGCCCTGGCCGCCGCCTATCGCCTTCTCCTTAATGTACATCAGGTCGCTGTGCACGCTGGGGCGCCGGGCGAACGGAGCCACGATCCCGTAGGCTTCCCCCACGTCCTTCATCTTCTTGTTTTTCAGAGACTTTCTGTGCAGCATGTCGCAGTACTGCACGGACACTTTCCGGTGAAGGTCGGGGCTCATCTCGTGAGGTAGTTTGGCCAAGGTAAACAGAGTTTGAAACATCTTATCCACGTTCTCGTTGCGCTTGGCGGAGATCTCGAAGTACGCGCACTTCTCGTCCCCGGCCACCAGCTGCTCGATCTCCTCCGGCTGCACCTCCCGGTAAAACTCCCTGTCGCCTTTGTTCCCGCAGATGACCAGCGGCACGTCGATGTTCTCTTTGGTCTTGTTTTTTAGGCACGACTTGGTCTCGAAGATCTGCCGCTTGAGCCGCTGCACCTCCTGGAAGGAGTCCCGGTTATCCAGGCTGAAGACGAGGATGAACACGTCACCTGCAGGGAAGAAAGAAGGATGCTTTAGTTAAGTTGTTTTGCTTTAGATGCATGCAGAGTATGCCTTGCTGCAGTAACAAACATCTATGGATCATTCTGCAGCCACGCGCTGAGGGCGCACGGTGCGCACAGGTTCTAACTGTATCACAGCATTTAATATACAGGTTTGCATTGTCATTATTGCGTTCTAATTCTGCACACCTATTGTGTTTTGCAAAAGTAAAGCAGCGGACGTGGATAAGTACCTGTCAGTATGGACAGTCTCCTCATGGCGGGGAACGGGTGGTTCCCTGATGTATCCAGTATGTCTAGTTGGTAAACGTCTCCCTTGATGCTGTACAGTTTCCTGTGAAAGTCCTCGATGGTCGGCGTGTACTGCTCGTCGAACCTCCCGTTCAGGAACCGGGACACGATGGCCGTTTTCCCAACTTTGGTGGATCCCAAAATCACCATCCGGTAGCAGTTCTTTGCCGGGATATCAAACTCGCTCTCCGCGGGCGACATTTTCTTAATCATGGCTGTATAGGTGGAGCGGTTTCCCCGGTGCTGTGTGCGTAAAAGGCAGCGGATCAGCAGCTTAAGGTCTGCGTAAACTCTCTCGGTGATCTCTGCTGCTTCTCTGTCTGACTCTCGGACCGGAGCCCGTATTTAAGCGCGCGGCGGACCCCTCCTCCTGGCCACGTCACGACTCCATTGAGCGCAGCGGAGAAGCGGACCAAACTCCCTCTGGTGCGTCAGTCTGTCAGTTCCAGTGAACATAGAGAGCGCTGGACTGGCTCAGCAGAGCAGTGGGACACGAAGCCAGACTGCACTTCCAAATAACAAAGCAGACGCGGGAGCAGAGCCTGCAAACATCAAACTGATCTGCAGCCTGTTGATGATGAACTTCTATGGAATATTAGCCAGTTAATGAATTGTTTTTTTCGGCATTTAGCCCAGTTTGAGACATTTGAAGAACAAGCTGACCCTTGACATTTTCTCAGAATTTCAATCCCCAAGAGTGGATATGAGACATTCTAGACCTAAACATTATTGCTCCAGTGGCTTTATTCCTAAGAAACCTTAATTATAAAGTGGCTCCCAATGTGTGCTTGTTATTCTCAGTTTGAAATATATCGCGCTACCTGTCTGTCAGTGTATCCCTCTGCTTCCACAATGTAAATAATACAGGCTGCATACATCAATGCACTATAGAGCAGGCTGCAATAATGATTTATCCAAAGTGTTAGGCTATAAGACCAAGTCACATTCATTCAGTCATGCATTTATCAATTCATTCAGTCGGTCACCCATTCACTCCTGCAGCTTCAGCTTTATTCATTTCACCAGGCAAAAGAAACCTGCAGCAGGTTTCATTGGATGGGATGAAGTGAGATGCTGCGGATCAATGCTGCAGTTACCAACTGTACCAAAAGGGGGCAGTCATGACACAATCCGAATCAGAGATGTATGACATGATTTACCTGGGAAAAACACTCAGTGGATCTCAGTGTGTGTGTGTGTGTGCGTGTGTGTGTGTGTGTGTGTGTGTGTGTGACAGAGAGAGAGAGAGAGAGAGTCAGAGAGTCTCGGGGTGGTTATAGAGGAATAAATATGAAATGTTCTGGTGTGTGTGTGTGTGTTTGCATGTAAGCCGTCTCCATCTATGTTAGTTTCGTTTATTGTCCTCCAGAGGAAATTATCTTTCAAAGCCAGAACCTGCAGAAAGACGTAATACAGTTACACTCTCATTCACAAAACAAATTAGCACAGGCCATCCACAGTGAGCAGCAGCGGTACGACTGTAATTACAGAGGAGCAGCACCAACAGGAGAACAAGACCAACAAAGAAACAACGTCAGTAATGTCAGTTCAGTGTCAAGTTCCAGTCCAGAGGGGAGTTTGTTGAGAGTGTGTATGGCAGAGGACACAAGGGAGGAGGGGATCCAGCCGTCTATTGTGCTAAACTCAGGGCAAGTTCACACCGAGATTGTTTGAAGTGGTTTATTCAAACTCTGGAGTGTTTACTCCTTTAGTTTGGTTTGTCCAGGTGAGGGCAATGACCTTTGAACTCTGCTGGCACCAAATAACGGCATCGACAAGAGAACTGCAGTGCGGTTCGTTAGGAGTGAGAGCGTAATCTGAAACAACTGCAAGAAACAACCCCAAAAACACAAAGGTTTATGGGTATAAAGAGACAGATGATAGCCAGCAGTTGCTTGGAAAGTCTAGCAGAACAAACTGAAGTCTGGACTGATGCTCATATTCAGCTGTTTCTGCATGTGTTCTTAACTATGAACATCAGAGAAGAAGAGACAGACAAGTCCATCATGCTGGGATCAGATTTGCTTTGACTCCCTGGTGCCAAAATCTCTAAGCTGGCAGAATGACAGGTTACCAAAACTCAAGAAGAAAACACCAAAGATAAGATAAGATTAGATAAGATAAGATAAGATAAGATAAAATAAGACTTTATTGATCCCTTGGGGAAATTCAGGAGAAAACGAGCTACTCATGTAACTTTTGTTTACAAGCTCTGGTTCACTGGAACTGGGCGGTGTGAACTGAAACGAACCAAATACGAATATGCAACAGAGTTGACTTTCCCACACTGGTTCAGACCAAAGTAATCAACCTGTAGGCGTGATCGCATCCTGAGCCTGTGAACTTTGGGATCATCACTAAGAAGCTCAGTCAGTCAGTCAGTCTGAAGCATCAGGTTAACAAACCACAGAGTCCCAGAGCCGGAGGAAGACACTCTGCTGACTTTAATGTTTGTGTTTGTGTTTGAGCCTCGGGCGTCCCACTGTGACCCTCTGTGCCCCCCACCTGGCCACCAGTGTGTGTGTGTGTGTGTGTGTGTGTGTGTGTGTGTGTGTGTGTGAAGCATGCTTCCATGAGTCATGACCTAATGTCTTTCAAGTGTATGTGAGTGTGTGTTGGGATAGCCACAGAGCGAGATAAATAGTGAGTAAACTGTGAATGTGTGTTCTTTTGTGCGTGTGTGTGAATACGTACTTACACTAGTGTGTTACCCAGTGTATACCCAAGTGTGTGTGTGTGTGTGTGTGAGAGAGAGAGATAGAGAGAGAGAGAGGGAGGAAGAGAGAGAGAGAAAGAGGAAGAGTAAGAGAAAGAAGGAAGGGGGAGAGTGTGAGAGAGAGAGAAAGAGGCAGAGAGATAAGGATGGAGAGAGACAGACAGAGGGAGAGAGAGAGAGAGAGAAATAAATAGAGAGAGAGAGAGAGAGAGAGAGAGACACGAACAGCAAACAAACACATGATAACAGAGAATGCCGGTTAGGTAACAGCAGAGATTCTCATTACGGATCTGAAACAAAGATTGCAATGGAGCATTTTGGGGGAATGATCGCAAAAAATAACAAAAAAATACACAGAGAAATCATTCATGTTGTGTCTGGACTGGAAAACTGTTTGTACAATTTCCCTCGCTGCTGCATTCGTCTTCCACCGCTCCTCGTCCCTCCATCACACCTTAACGAGACACATGAGAAAAAAACAAAAAAACAAAAAGCAGGACAACACCGCGTCTATTCCCCCCCCCCCCTGTATGAGCGGAGGGAGGACGGTAATGAGAAAGAGATGGATCAGAAAGAGAGGAGCGGTCACGTTCTGCAGGATAACGACAGGAGAACTGAGCTGCTGGAACAGGAGACACAGAGGAGCGTGGAAAAACAAATGGTGCCGACGCTGAGCAAACACCACTTCTGCCGGGCAGGTCATAAAAGATAGAGACTCTTGTGTGTGTGTGTGTGTGTGTGTGTGTGTGTAGAGGAGAGGAGAGGTTGATGCAGACGATGAGAGAGTGTGTGAGATACAGAATAGGCATGGAAATGTCAGCACAATAAGAAACAAGTACAAGAGTAACATGAAATGATGCACAAAAACAGACTCCTTTTACACCTGCTATCAGCATGCATGCTGGGTGATTAGACTGTAATCAGATAGAGCGAAAATGCGTTAAATCCAGGTGTAACACACCCAAGATGCACTGAAGATTGGATCATCCAAACCAGCTGCAGAGTGAAAATTATTATTATTATTATTATTATTATTATTACAACCTTTATTTAAACAGGGAGGGCCATTGAGAGCAAGCTCTCTTTTACAAGGACGCCCTGATTACAGTACATATAAAAACAATAAAAGCACACGAAAGTTACAGTATATATCAACAACAAATCATATATAAGAACAATAAAAGCAATAAAAGTACATATAAAAACATTAAAAGCACACGAATAAAAGCACATGAAAGTTACAGTATACAACAACAAATTATACAACAAACAGTACAAAGACATCAACATAAGGGACAACATCAATTCAATGAAAACACATGCATTCACACTGCTAAAAAAGAGATGTCAAAAGAGATTTAAATTGATTAAAAGGGATTAGCTTGTCTAATTTTGCAAGTTCCTGCAGGTTGTTCCACTTGTGTGGAGCAGAGTATTTAAAAGCCAGTTTCCCAATCTCAGTATGAACATGATGATTTTCAAGGACCAAATAGTCTTGGGACCTAGTGCAGTGTGACAGTGATCTATAGTTAAAAAGACATGTGAGATACTCAGGAAGTTGAATGAATGAAATGTGTCTCCAATCCTCATATAGGAGCTACGTTAACGGAAATAAACTTTAGTGTGCAGATCCAACCAAGAGGAACGCAAAACAAAAGTAACATGCTTGTCAAAAACAGATTGTCATCATATTGGTGGATGGGGAACAAGGAAGACAGTTTTCAAAGATGTAAATATTACCATAGGAGGTGATGCGTGTGAAAACTGGTTGTTTTGGTGAGAAAGAGAGAAATCGGATTTCAATGTGTATTCCGGAGACGCATTTTAATCTCAGGTGTAAATACGCTAAAGCTACATCAGATGTAAACACAATCCAGATACGAGATGCACAGGCACACATAGACTTGACACAACACTGTCATAAAACAACAAATTTTGTGTATTTTTTCTGAACTTTGCTCACATTTTTTATTTTATTCTAACATCAATAAAATGTTATGTGTGTGTCATTAAAACAATCAGAAATGGCTCAGTTTTGTTCTTGTTGTGCCTTAATTTGCAGCTTAGTACAGGCTCAGTACAGCAGTAAAGCTTTTGCACTTGTACTTTCCTTTTGCACAGCTAGCTAATAAGAGACTGAGCTTCTTACTGTAATAATACTAGAAGTGAAGTCGTGGCCTTTGCCCAGAACTTGTCGAGGGGAGATGGGGAGCGCCGCCCCACCAAATCCCTCCGTTTTATTCTCATTCTTTTATACTGAGCATGTGCTAAAACAGCATGAGCGACTGAAGCAATGGGACGGCGTCAGAGTTGCCAACTCTCTTCAAAGGACAGAAGCCATTTGCTGCTCAAAATGTCTCTAGAAGTCGACATATGACGTCATCTGCAAATCTGGATCTGAATATATTTGCCATTTGCCACTATAGTAGACAAGCAAGTTGCGCAAAGTTAGATGCATCATCATCATCAGCCGTACCGACTTGTCACCAAATGCTGTGAGAATCAACACATTAACATTTTTTCCATAGTCTGAATAAGTAGCTAGATATGAGTTTGAGAAATAAAGTTGCAGGGAAGTCTGAAAAGTTGCCAAATCTAACAACAAAGTCACCAAGTTGGCAACATATGTTAAATACTTTCTCGAGTGTAGAGACAGAGCGCACCTGTGTAGGAAGTAACAGTTGTGGTGAGAACTGGAGCAGAGAACGAACTTTTGAATTCAGTACTTTTACATTGCATAAGTAATGCATTTTACATAGTGTATCTAGTTCTAATGATGCTCTGATGAAAATGATGATTGTTTTCTTCTTGTTTTTTGTGATAGCAGAGCAACCAGCCACAAGGGCCACATGAGGAAGCGCACCTGCTCTACATATCTAGTTCTATAATATTAAATAAATAAGTTTTGAAGGAGCAGCAACATGTGGGGTGGCACACTGGCGCCCTCTGTTGACCCGTCACCACTGACAGAAATGTGGGTGCAGATATGTGACTGAGTGGCCATATAGTGCATCCAACTTCAGCTTCTGTCCTGCTGCTCCTGCAGATTACTTAACCACTCCTTGTCCTCCGTAACCACTTTTGTCTCTTTTCAGTTGCGTAATTAACAACTGAAAAAAAGACCAAAACTTCTAATTCGAAGCGGTTGCTCTTGAAGAAGTGTGTCAAGTGCTACTTCAGTTCAGCCAAAGAAAAAAGTGTTTCGAGTTTTGAAGAAGAAAGGCTTTTTATTCAGGCCGCCTCCGAAGACAGATGGGACCTGATGAGCCAAATATGAGCACAGATGCCTTTTTGTGGCAGGTTAGTTAAATTCCTGTCAAATTGACTTTCATGAGCCAGGATGTTCAAGGTGATTGCAGAGATAGAAAAAAAATGTCACAAAACTAGTGGCTGTTTTTCAGGTTGGCTCTGACCTACTTTTGAGCGAGTTTGAAAGAACTTATTGATATGATTTCTGAGGTAAAATGATAATTCTGTGCAGGGCAACACAGCTCGCGCCTCAGATACTCCTTCACATCTTTTATCAGAACTTTTCCCACCTACTTCCTCCTCAGTCTTTTGAAACTTTGAAACTTTCTTCACGGATGCAAATGTCAGAGGTGAGAAACAAAATGAACACATCCGGCAGGTCTAAACCAAAAGATGAAGAAGAGAGGATTACCAGGCTGATGAACACCAGATCTGACCCGATCTGATTACCTGTAGTTACCAGATTCAATTTTAAAGTGCTGTGGACCTTTGGCAGTATCTTGGGTTGTGTATCTTCCTCCATGATAAAACCCCAAAATCAGTGATTCTGTGATCTGTTGCTCCGGTAGAGGAGATTGGAGGCAAGGCAAAGTTTATTTATATAGCATATTTCATACACAACGGCAATTCAAAGTGCTTTACATAAATAAAAGAACAATAAAGACACAGGTAAAAAGACAGTGCAAGAAGATTAAAAAGATAAAGAAAAGTGAAAGTGCATTAAAATCACATTTAAAAGAAGATATAAAAGATACAAATAAATAAATTCTCCAGTGCAGATGAGTGTTGCCCGAAATCTCTTAAAAAGCCCTGGTGAACAGAAAATTTTAAGCCCTGATTGAAAAGATTGGAGAATTGTGTATTTTTCTCTCTCCATCCAATGCCATTGCAGTCTGAAAATCACACTTCTAGATACTACATAAAATAAGATAAGATAAGATAATCCTTTATTAATCCCACAACGGGGAAATGTATGGTGTCACAGCAGCAAAGGGGATAGTGCAAAAAGCAAGTAAAAAAGGCATCAGTAAAAGCAACATATAATAAATAAATAAATAAATAAGTAAACAGTTATTATCACAATAAACATAACATAAATGAATGTGAACAAATCAGATTTTGACAATATGTAAAAAAAAAAACTAGTCATGCTGCTGAATTGTGGTTAAGTGAATCTCTTTCTTTATGTTTATTAAACCTTTCAGTTTGAACAAGCGGAACAAAGAAATCCGGTCGGAGGAAACGTATTCCGATGGAACGAAGAAAATATGTTTACCAATAATTGTAAATAGGCGAAAAAGGTCGGAGACAGGACTTTGACAAAGCAGATTCTGCCAATATATTAAAAAAAACGAGTCTCTCACTTTTTTTCGCCTATTTACTCAACCCAAGGTACTGCCAAAGTTCAACATCACTTCACATCACCCAAACAAATCCTGTGGTGTGTGGGGATCACAAACAAAAGTGTTACATTAAAAGGTTATAATAATGATAATAATGTGTAATACGCTTGGGCCGATATTTGCTAATATATATAGAGAGAAATTTTCCGTGGCATCAAATATCGCAATATTTTTTCTGATGAGTCTTCAACTCTGCAGCCCATGTCGATGCCGTCTCTCCAGCCGCCGCTTGACCCAAATTCTCCTCTTGTGTTTCTTCTTTGTTTTTGTCAGTGTGTATTACATTAATGCGCACACTGCATTCAAAAGCATATTGATACGCGAGTTCCCGCGAGATTAGCGGTTGTGATGTCAGTGGCGTGTCAGCAGGATCATCTCAGTGATGTTGCCAAGTGTGTGATTCCCCCGTTCTTGCCTGAACATTTAATATCAGTGTATTTATGACAAAATATTATGTGAAAACCCTTGTTATGTGTGCGGTGCAATGCATTTTCAATATGGGTTAGGATTTTAAAAGTTTTACAGCATGTCCCCAGATTTAGGGTTCATGTAAGGAGGCCGAATGATCAGCTGGACTTACCAGACTGAGGCACTAATTAGCAGAATTGCTTGAAATATAGACTTTAATGGTCTGAAAGCACATGGCCACTCTACAGTCAGTCATTACTCTAAAAGCAACCAGGTGCAGCTGCAGTGTGTTTTAGTCAGACTGTTGTTTCTAAAGCAAATGACTGACTGCTAAGGGAAAGAGGAGGAGGGAGGGGTAGAAACCTTCTTTCAATTACTGTTTTTCTCCCACAATGTACTACAGACTCCATTTTACCTTTCAAAGTAGAGGAAGCCTAGTGTCCTTTAATTGGAAGGAGGGGGAGAGTTGTATAAGTGCAAGAAAAAGAGAGTTAATTTCCAAAACGCTATATATCCATTTTGGGGTTAAAACAAAAGCTGAAGTTCATCATTCAGCATCTTTAAAATATAGAGGATCTGGTGGAAGTGTTTTTGTTATATCCTATCCTTTAAAGAGCAGCACAGTTTGTTTTGATTTTGTGCTAGTCATTATTTTCCATGAGTACTTGTCTCTGTTTTCAACGAGGAACAAAGCTCTTCATGTGATGAGCAGCAGGATGAAGAAGAGAAGTGGATTTATTAGGAAGTGTAGAAGTTTGTTTACCATGCTGTACACACATGAACAAAGTCCACCAATTTAGGATAAAGTTATAGAGGGATTATTTGTTTGATTTATATTAGGTTAGATTAGATTAGAGTTTATACATAATGAGAAATCTTTGAGAGTCATGGTGAGAAAGCCGAACTATTTTTCCTGTCCAGGTCGTTCTGCTGCTGCTGATGGTCTAAACTCAGTTAAAGTGGTTAATTTGCATATGAGACGATGCAGTATCTCACTGCCGTTTAGGAACTGTGTATTTTGCACTGACAAGGCAGTTTTTATTGCACTTTATCAAGCAAATGTCTTCCTGTCTAGTCTTATCGACTGATACTTGTCGGTACAGTATAAGTACTGGTGACTGGATATGTGTTTTTACTGTAAACAATGTCTGCAAACTAATTATCCCATACATAGGGGTGCAGAGGGTAAAGGACAGCTATACTGATTTATTTTCTTTTACCCACTTATTTTAGCTCAGGCTCAGGGGGGCTGGAGCCGATCCCAGCATATTTACGATACAAGTTTGGATTGATTTATTTTCATTTTCATCCTCTTTTAACTTCTTTATTGGTATGCATGTTTTGGTCGATAGTGTTTCGGCAGTAACTTCTTCAAACTGCTGTCTGCCTGACGTTCACGCAGAGAGAAACACGCTCGGGTCAGGTCATGTTTTACTCGTGTGTCACGTAGAAAAACTTCTACAGAAATTGCGGGGTAAAGTCTGTTGTAGTTTGCGTAAGCGAGCCGTGTGTCCGGCTCGTTTACTCATTCACTTGTTTAATTTGTCACTGGCTCGCTCTGTCATGTCATGTAATCATTTCTCTGTCAGTGATTCATTCTGCTAATCAACTCTCCTCTCCCTTCCTCCTTGCATCTCTGGATGTAGACTACAGAGCGAGGCTATAACTGTAGTTTCAGTTCTACAAAAATTTCTCAGAGGCAGAGTTGCACTGAAGGCACAACTAATCTGACTGGTTGAGTTAAACATCAGTGGGCGGAGCCAAAGAAACAACTTAACAAGTTAGCCAACTAGCAAACTAGAAGGAAGGAACTCTGGTCTAAATATGAATAAAAAATATAAGACGCAGTGACACCATGACTTTTTTTCATTCATTCATGACCATCACATTCATAGTGTTGAAGCTCAGCAGCTAGCTAACTAGCTTACCTAGATAGCTATAGTCTAGTATGGCTAGTTTGAACTTGGAAGGTCAGCTAGCTAACTAGCTAACCTAGATAACTTAGTATGGATAGATTACATCCCAAGAGGGAAGCGTATCTATGTTCCCAGGGTCCTAAGTTCCCCAGTTCAATATTCTGTTAACACACATAAACCCTCCTATTGTGTTCGGGTCAAATTTGACCCATTTCAAGTTATTATCCAGTTTTTTTTGTTGGAACAAGGCTTCAAAACAGGTATATAAACACAACAAAACTAATGGCTATCATTTTATTTGATTCTGACAGTCTCTAACCCTAACCCTAAAGTGCAATCTAATAATGGTGGATAGCTCTGATAAAAAGCCCTTCTGTTCTTTGAAACAGTTGTGGTCAGGGCTCTGGGTAAAAATCTACAACCAACTTTGTGAAATCGAACTTTGTCATGTTCCCATTATGTGCCATATAAATATGGGGAACATAGGACCCTGGGAACATAGGAATGACTCCACCAAGAGACCTGAAATTAAGTAGCAATGAGCAGATCTTTACATTTACATTACATATGAACATTCAAATCTGCAATCAAAACTCTTTCAAACTTTGTGGTTATGAATGCATGTAGTGAAGTGAAGATCAACAGACCAGACATGAAAAGTAAACTAGCAGATACTTAGTCCTCAACATTTTGACTCCTATTAACAACATACTGTGTGTGCAGGGAGGCTTTAATCAGGCGATTTATTACAAGCACTACAATGGTTTGGTTCTATCAGTTCTACCTCTATGAATGAGAGAAGTTGCTCTGTCTTCACGTTGATATTTCAACAGTTTGCCTCAGAGGAAGTGTGGGGGAATCATTGATGCAGTCTGTCATTACTAAAGGTACAACCTGCATCTGTGTTTCATTGACTCACAATGATAACAATGTTGATCCAAATATGGAGACTATTAGCAATGCAGATTTCTTCACATTGGGGAACGGATGTTGATGAAAGCACCACCAGCCTGCAGGTAATGCTTCAGTGCAAATGAGGTAACACATCAACTCATTCTATTGCAGGTAGCTGTCAGACTGAGGACATCACCTCTGTTGCTTTGGTCTGGCATGTTCAGCTAGTTGCCTGCAGGCTAAAAGCAAACCCAGTGTGACTTCTTTTTTTTTTTTGACCAATTTTTTTATTTTTTTTATTTTTCATTTTACTTTCCACAAGGTTTGCAGGTGTAGATCAACAAGTGATCTCTGTCAATAACATAACATATAGGTATACCAGGGCATTGATAGACAGGTAAGTAAATAAAACAGGAAATAAAAAAAATAAAAAAAACAAATAAAATATATACTTTTTTTTTCTTTTTTTCCCGTAACAAATTCATAACTTAACGTTTTAGTCGCACTAAAGCCATGCAATTATAACTAAGACAGTACAAGATACAGAAAAGTAACAGAAAGCAAACACCTACACCTTTGGGCACTCCCTAACCCTGACCTACCCCATCCCCATGGGTCTTTCTCTAAATTCCACACCAGTACGTTGCAAAAAGAAAAAAAAAAAAGAAACCCAGTGTGACTTCTGATGCCTGTGGGCTGCTAGCTGAACATGCTTATATACTATAACTGTCTTTTTTATAGCATATTTTAAACACAATGCCCTTTAATCATCTTCATGTTGTGCAGAGCTTTTCTGGTTTAGTTCCTTCCTTTGATTACACTTGTACTGCTTGCTTCTTACCTTTGTTTTATTCCTTTATCTGTTATCTGTATTCAATTTTCTGTTTTTATTTTATTTTTTTCTTCTCATTTTATTGTAAAGCACCTTGCAACCTTGTTAAGAAAGGTGTTATATAAAGTTTATTATTATTATTACTCTTATAGTGTTCACGTTTTGTCCTACATCCGCACATTTGTACAATGCTACCTAAATTAGATGCTTACTTTGCAGTCATCATATTACATTTTTTTTATCTTTTGCACTGAAATGTGTCACTGCAACTCTAGAAGCCTCATAAAAAACAGCATATGTGCGTCTCCTGATGCTCCGAACTTACTGACGGTGGTTTGACACGCCACTTCTTGCTTTTAGTGGACAAGAGACCATTGAAAACTATTGCTGTGTTTACCTTTAGAGTTGTGATGTAAAGTTCTTCTCACCTTCAATGTTTTCATCCGGAGCCTCGATTTCTCAACACAAACACAGTCACCAGTGCTTTGAACCCAGACTCAGTCTTTTATTACATAGCAAAAAAAAAGTTCTCCCATCAACATACAAGACCAGGCAGTGCATACTGTACAGTGTGGAATGGTTAACTTTGCATAGGTACAGTGTAATACGATCACTGACTTGTCTGAAATCATATCACATTTAAAAAGGATGCAAAAGGAACAGTGATTAGGATGCAGAGTATAATGATGGCAGTGTTGCAATTATGTATTGGTCTTTCCCTGTTTTGCCTTGAAATACTCTAAACACTGTGACACACTTTGAAGCTCCGACTACTACTATTCTATTCTCACTAGTTGATCCAGACTGGGTTATGTCCAAAAAAAAAATAGAAACAAAATTCACTGCACTCAAAATGAAGAGTTGAAGAAGATGAAGCTTCTCAGATGAGTGGCGAAATGTCTTCATCTCTTCATTTTAAGTCCAGTGGATTTTGTTTTTTTGGACATCTTCCTACCTGGATGACTGAAAGTAATCTACACAGACAGACTGAGTTATGGTTTTTCAGATAGAAAGTGACATCATCATGTTTAGCATTACATTTTCATTAAATTTAGAGAATGTGAAGGGTATTTTAGGTATTAAATGTGCTTTTTTTTAGATTCATCGCAACCATATGGCGGCGATGAACCAGTGAGAAATGGCTAAGAAAATATATCAATCATGGGGAAAAAGTCCTACTGTGGCAGGAATGACATAGGGCCAGCTTGTCAAAAATGGTTATTCTGCAAGTGTCAGCAAAGTATATCCATGCGGTCCAGATTGGAATTGGAAAAATGTGATTCCATGCAGATTTTTGATGTTCATAAATGGTTAGAAAACATCAGATTTGTGCCATATATATGAGGGGGAAAAAAAATCTAAACTGGGAGACTTTCAGCTGCAGTGTGAACGCAGCCTTCGTCCCCGCTGGAGGTTGATTAATGATTGAGGTTCTTAGGAAGTCGGTCTGTCACTCAGTCAGTCATCCTGTCTGTCTGTCTGTCTGTCTGTCTGTCTGTACATGACAGAATGTGAATCCTCAACCAAACCGGGAGCTGCAGGCGGTGGCGTTGGCGTTGGCGTTGGCGGGGAAGTGGGAGGTGGAGGATCATTTGTGTTTGCAGCGTTGCCTCCTCTCCTGATAGATCTGCTCGGTGAACGGTCTGCAAATACAGCAGAACAAACATATAATGGGACAATAAATCAGAGGCTGGAACGCCGTACCACTCCGTGCCAGGACCCCGGTGTGTGTGTGTGTGTGTGTGTGTGTGTGTGTGTGTGCATGTGTGTGTGTGTGTATCTACATGTTCCTCTTCTCCACCGCTGCACACATGGATGTACACACACACACCGTTCCGCACCATTGACCCCTGATGTGAGTTCTCCACATCCTGCTCAGACTAACAGTTACAGCAGAGGACAGTGGTTCTCCACCCGGGGGGGGAGGATGGAGGGAATCTGGGAAAATACGTTTCTAATTGAGATATTTATTATTATATTGTCTTTTTAATCTTTATGATCTTTGTAGCTCTTTCTTGTGAAACACTGGATATTTGCAGCCTGAATGATTCTTCCAGTAACAATAAAATAGCCTGGAAAGGGAAAATAAACGTCATAATTGGGTGTCAAATTTTCCATTCTGGGGCGTCCTGGTGGATCAACGACATGTATCATGTAAATGTGATGTTCTGGGTTTGAATCCCACTCTCTCTCCCAGTCTTTCCAGTCTATCTAAACTTTGAACTGTCTAATAAAAAGGCAAAAATGCCCCCAAAAAACAATCTTAAAAAAAAACCCCAAAGTTTAGAGGCATTGTGTAAACTCGCTCTCTAAACTAAAAAGAGTGGGAACTCTATGCCAGTGGTTATCAACCTGGGGTCGGCACCCACCAGGGGGTCGCAGGATCATGTTGGGGGGTCACGAGATGATTTATGTGATAGTAAAAAAACATTTCTACGATACAAATTTATTTTTGTGTGTAATTTTTCTATAATTTTTGCTTTTTTCTTGTGAAATACTGAATAGTTTCCAGCCTCTCTGACAGTCAAATGAAACAACTTTTTTTTTTTTTTTTTGGTTGAACTGTTCACCTCTCTGTTATTTGCAGCCTGTGACGAGGGGAGTCACGAGCCAAAAAGTGAGAACGACTGCTCCATACAAGTGAAAATCAAGCTAAATCTACACCCATTCCCATTCACTGTGTGGCTCCTGCATCGTATCCCATCAATAATACATGGTGCCTGCTCCAATCGCTGTGTGGGGTAATATCAAGCCTGATGCCCCTCTATCCCCGCACATAATAATTCAGAATCTAGCCTGGGGCGAAGCCAAATATAGCAGCTGAATCTTTTCCCTGTCACAGTGTGAGGTAAGAGCCGCCACCTGCCTTCGCTTGAATTCACAATTTTGGGGCTAAATGACACATTTCTGGATCTGCGCTGTCGGAAACTGAAGCGGCGACATGTAACACCTGCGCTCTCTTTCACAGCGTGTGTTAATGTGTGACATATTCAGAAATGCATGCTTCTGGCAACGCCAAGTCGAACCTGCCTTTTCCTCTCTGATTTTGTGGGCAAATGAGGCCGTTGTGAATCTGAACTAAAGACAAGACGAGGTGGACGAATCTGCTCCTCCTAACGGTTTCCAGGTGGTTTCTGTAGCAACAGAAATCTGGGTGAGAGAGACTTGGTGAGGCAATCAAAGCCACTAAAATAACCTTGAGGGGCTGGAAGAGACCGGAAAGAGAGGAAGAGGGTTCATTGTGTGTGTGTGTGTGTGTGTGTGTGTGTGTGTGTCTGTGCTTAAGTTTATGTATAAATGTATTTATGTGATAAATGTAGGTCAGTCATGTTGCGGCATAAACAAGCTGCCGTTTCCCAGCATCCATCTTGCTGCTTCTATCTAGACAGACATTTGGCTCCTTATTACAAAGTCCATGGAGTTGGTAAGTTGTGACACAGTGTGATGCGTTAAGATACGACTGTTGACTCTATATCAATTTTGATTGGTCTGCTAGTTTGCTCATTATAATCCGTATAAACTAACAAGCTGTTACTCTCTGTTGACAGCTGCACAGTAAAAATACATGCACAAAAACAAGCACTAATACATCTGGTCTGTAGATGAGAGGGTGTCTCACACACACTCACACACACACACACACACATACACACACACACACAATGGACTTGATGAGTGAGTGCACTCACTCATCTGCTTCTATCTCAAGCTCTGTCTCGTTTGTGGGTGGCTTATGCAGCAATATGTGTTTATGTCTTTGTGTGTGTGTGTGTGTGTGTGTGTGTGTGTGTTTCTGCGTGTCCGTGTCTGTCCAAAAGTAGGTCACTCATAACTGTTTTTTAGGTCTCATCTCGTAATGGTTATGGAGGAGGAGGAGGAGGAGGAGGAGGAGGAGGATGCGAGGGAGAGAGGGAGAGAGGGAGAGAGGGAGAGAGGGCCGGCCACTCCGGCTTCGATTCATCAAAGAAAATGATCTGTCCACTTCTTTCAAGTCCCCTTGTGTCACTCCCTTTTCCCCCCAGCTAATGTGCTCGCAATTAAATGGAGATGCGGTTTGAGAAGAAAACACGAGAGAGGGAGAGAGGGAGAAAGAGGGAGAGAGGGAGAAAGAGGGCGGGGAGGAGGGGAGGAGTCGTCCATCATGTCTGCTCCCGTCTCCTCAGCTGTCCTCGGTGAGATCGCTCTAACCGAGGAAACCCCCGTCTTTCAAATCCACGTCTTAACGAGCACTCAGGTCCAAAGAACCGCATGAGCTCAGGTCTGAAGTGACTCGACCTGCATACCTGCTGTTATCTAGGCCAAAGCAAGCCGGCACATCAATTAGTGGGAAAGTTCAGAGGAGAGATGTCTTGCATACCAAGACTTGCTCTCACCAGTGAGTCACTGTTAACCCCTTGAACTCCGATTTTCCCCTTAAGTAGCTTCAAAGTTAGAAAAACACATTTTTTCCATACTGCACAACACATATTCTGTATCTGCTCATTCCAATGCTACATAGCACACTTATATTGAGTGAAATATTCAAACCCAAGATGCCATTATTTTATGGCTGCACCATTACATCAAATGGAACAAATCTATACTGAACAAAAATATAAACACAACACTTTTGTTTTTGCTCCCATTTTTCATGAGTTGAAATAAAAGATCTAAGACTTTTTCTATGCACACAAAAGGCTTATTTCTCTCAAATGTTGTTCACAAATTTGTTTAAATCCGTGTTAGTGAGCACTTCTCCTTTGCCAAGATAATCCATCCACCTGACAGGTGTGGCATATCAAGATGATGATTAAACAGCATGATTATTGTACAGGTGTGCCTTGGGCTGGTCACAATAAAAGGCCACTCTAAAATGTGCAGTTTTATCTTGAAAAAAGACATTTTTTAGGCACTGAACTATGGATCTCACATGACTAGGGCTTTTTGAAAACCAGTCAGTGAAAAGGAGAAGTGCTCACTAACACGGATTTAAACAAATTTGTGAACAAAATTTGAGAGAAATAAGCCTTTTGTGTGCATAGAAAAAGTATTAGATCTTTTATTTCAACTCATGAAAAATGGGAGCAAAAACAAAAGTGTTGTGTTTATATTTTTGTTCAGTATAGATTTGTTCCATTTGATGTAATGGTGCAGCCTTAAAATAATGGCATCTTGGGTGTTACGTTATATTTTTGTTCAGTGTAGATGTTTGTGCATCATTTTATACACATTTCCCTGTAATTTAGCCTGACATGTTTGGTATCTTTGGAAACCTTGGGATCTTGACTAGAATTTGAAATAAAGTTCTGTGGGTTTAAACAAAGCCTGGCAGCGCAACATGCGTTTGTAATGACGAGCCCGCTGGCGGGACGGTGGGGTGAAAAAGGTTCAATACTTTAATTGCAGTGTAGACTAGTACTATAGAAACTCCATCAGTGATTTAGGGTTATGGTTAGGCAGGTAGTGTTGGCAATGAATGTTACAGGTTAGGGAGTGAATGTAGTCAATGGAAGGTTCTCATAAGGATAGAAGTACAAGGATGTGTGTGTGTGTGTGTGTGTGTAGAGGGTGAGATCAATACTTACCCCTCGTATCCTATCGCCACCTGGTAAGAGACGGCTACTACTGCAGTCAGAACCAGACCAACAGGACTGGCACCACTGGAGGAGAGAGAGAGAGAGAGAGAGAGAGAGAGAGAGAGAGAGAGAGAGAGAGAGAGAGAGAGAGAGAGAGAGAGAGAGAGAGAGAGAGAGAGAGAGCTGGGTTAGCTATCTATTGTATGTACAACACAATACAGACTGCGGTCAAGCCTATTATTATCGGTGAAGCACTTGAGAGACACTCAGACTGCCTGAGTGTCTCAAAAGGGGGGAGAGACATAGAGAAATATATGCAGAGAGAGAGAAGAACTTAGTGGATCTTTTTCCATCCAACTGTCAAGCAAATTTTATCCCAATTTTTTTGAAATAGCAAAAAATGTTGCAAAAAATACAATCTGAATTAGATGTGTTTCCATCAGCTGGGTTGAAGCAAATAACGTGAACGTCAAAAAACAAAACACCGATGACGAAAATGGAAAGAGTATTGAGAATTGATTAGTATTGGGAAAGCTTTTGCACTTGGAACTTGCACCAACTAATGTTCATACTTCTTAGACATGAGAGCGACAGCATGCGTGACATTTCTGGGAGGTTGTGGTGGATATTTTACGGACATTTCAGAATGTCCGGAAAAGGCACTTTTGAACTGAAGTGCAATGAAATTGAACCAACTTACATCATTATTTATTTGGAAAAATGCATTTCGATTGCAATTTCTTGCAATATTTTTCTGGTTCAAGCGAGTGTAAAAAACATTTTTGTGATACTGAGGACATTTTTTTTGCGGTTTCCATTCAGATTTTCTAATTTGATGAACCAGAATTTGCAAAAAATACTTCAGTGGAAAACCAACAACTGAGATCTTATCTGTTGTGCATCTATTGGTGCCATGGAATACATGGAATACAACCCCTCCCCAAAAATAAACAATATACAACACTGTACTACTACAAGAAGCCATAGAAGGGTCAAAATATGACCCTGAGATATAAAATGGCTTCACAAAGGCTCAGAAGCTGGAGGCCTGACAGCAGAGCAGAGGCATCAGGAACCAGGTCTTTATAGATCTGAACTCCTCCTTCTTCTCTCCTGCAGCTGGAGGCCAGGCAGACTAACATGGTTTGTTATTGATGCTTGACAACATGAGCAAGTAAACACAACAAATAATGTCTGTTTGATTTAATCTCTGCATTATTGCCTTTTCAGTATTGCACTTTTTGTTGGAGATCCAGTGATCCAGTGATCAAATCAAACAGAGGGTCAACTGTGACCTGCAGCCAGTGATCCAATGATCTGGCAAACAAACGGCCTTATAAATAAAAATCCATTCAATTTTCAGAAAATAAATACATTTTAAAGACCCTAACTTCATATAAATTACGACATTTTGATACTACTTACTATTAATTTACATCAGAGAGATTTATGGCAGCCTCATAAGGTGGTGGTTTACCCTACAGTACACCCTGTGGCCATCAGAAATAACACACACACACAGACACACACACACACACACACACACACACAGACACAATACACTGCCCTACATATTCCAGAGCAGACAGTGGCACAGTGACACAGACCTTTATCAATCACACTTTTCCACCAGCACAGGGAGTGGTGAATAACACCAATTAGATGGACTAATTTCCGACCAAGTCTCCAGAGTTAGCTCACTCTCCCACACACACACACACACACACACACACACACAAATGCATGAAGGCACACTCACACATATAATGCAGCGGGCGTAATTAAGGGGAACATGTATGAGTGCTGGACTAAAAGCCTTCTCCTGTGGAGGAGCGCAGTGTAAGGCTACATAATCAGAGCGGCCATTTAGCTGTTCTAGTATGAGCTCTCTACATACATTTGAAATGACTGTGTGAAATGACTGTTATTATCTATACCTCAAAAGCAATATATTCCAATTGCTGAAACAGCCAGACCGACACAGAGAAAGAAAAGAGAGAAAGGAGAGGGAGGAGAAGTAATCCACAAGCTGCTAATAAGACCTGCTGATAAGGTTTACAAATCTGTCCACAAATCCGTCTATCCTGGCCTAATTAACCAGGTAGCGGATGCAGAGGAGAGAGTCAACAGTGTGCCTGCAAGTCAAATACCTCTTAAGACCTTTTGATCTATTTAATGCCAGTTACAATGAAACATGAGACCGCATTCGCACCGAGCGTGTTTGGAGTGGTTTATTGAAACTCCTCGGTTCGTTCTGTCAGGTGAGATCAACGTAATTGAACCAACTACAGGGGCCAGCTGCATAAAGCTAGTTTAAGACTAGTCTAAACCTTAGACTGGTCTTAGACTCTCAGGTTGGACTAGTCTAATTAAGACTGTCTGTTACTTAAATATTACAACTGACTTATTTTGAGGTAGGAATGTTAGCCACCTTCCCCCCGGCTAATCTTGAGTTAAGAATTTTGTTGTTATGGCAACGAGTCCGCCTAAATGTCAGAGTGGGAGGTTTAAATACTGAAGCTGTTTCATACAAGATGCCAAATCTTTGGTTTTTGGGAAGAGTCTGAAGAAGAGAGAGAGTCTTTAGAGAAACAGAAACAGAAACAACACATTAGAGATCTACAACAACCAAGAAGTAGTAGGAACAGGTAAATATAAATGTCTATAGTAAGTTTGACTTAAAGTCACATTTAAGTCTAAGACCAGGTCTATCTTTATACAACTGGCCCCAGGAAACAACCCCAAAATGCAAGGTATTATGGGTATTCATAGTATTCTGTTATATCACCACTTGGTCATCCTGGTAGGAAAATAACAGGTGATTGTATTAAATTAACAGGTGATTACAATCAAATGACAAACACAGCCAATGAGCTGTGTGTATTGTAAAGCGCCATATTGGTAGGAAATGCATGTGACATCATGGGAATACTATGAATTAGGAGATGGATGTTGACTTCTGATAAATAAAGCGAGTGCAAACCGCAGTCTGGACTGATGCTCACATTCAGCTATTTCTTCATGTGTTTTTATCTGGTATGAACACCAGAGAAGAAGAGACAGACAAGTCCATCATGCTGAGATAAAGTTAAAGGGAATGGAATGAGATTTGTTTTGACTCCCTGCCACCAAAAATCTCTAATCTGGCAGGATGACAGGTGATGTCACCAACTGTCCAATAAACAAGCTTGTAATTGGTCAGTGTGAACCTAAACGAACCATAAAAACAACAGACCTTTTCCACTCTGGTTTCAGACCAGAGAAAACAAACTGTGGTGTGATCGCACCCCAAGATCAATTTTGCAATCAGCATAAACATGAAAACTGTAGATGTATTAGAATAAAGATCTGCGACTGGGCTGATTATTCACCTGAATAATTTTAAGACCTGTAGAAGTTATTTTAAGACCTAAAATGCGTTATTTAACTGTGTTTTTGTTGTAGCTGCTGGTTTGGCCAGTTACCTGCTAGAATAAGAAAAATACACTAAACAACTAACAAAATGGACACAGAAATGCAATGTACATCACCAAAAGCTGTTAACAGTGCTTACAAAACTTTTCCAAAGGTTATGACTCAGTTTAATATGCTGGAATATGGACTTTCTATCTACCTCTGTATCTTTCAGTCGTGATTTGCAGTCTTAACTGTTTACCTAGTTTCATTCAATAACACCGAGTCCCAGAACATTTTCAATCCATAGTGCCTCCACTGATCGAGCACTCACATCCTTTCATTTGCGCTACAGTTCAATCCGCTCTCACATCGGGACAGAATTGAGGCTTTTGTCGGCTTCAAACCTTGACACACAATACTCAGCCTTGAATGAGAGACACTGAATGGAGCAGTTTCCGTGTCAAGGCGCTTACAAAACTCTTTTCAACACTCAACTTTCAACAGTTTCAACCAGCGGGTACAGTAACACAAGTAAACAAATGGAATCTGACACTATGCTGAGACAATAGATCCTCTGTGTGTCTTTAACCTTTATTTATCCAACAGACGGTTGGCTGAGCTCAAATGCTCTTTTTCAGCATCGCCCTCCATCACATTCACACAGTTACACACACACACACACACACACTTTATTAGGTACACCTGCTCGTTAACACAAACAGCCTGCTCCTCCAAACAGCAAATCATGTGGAGAGCAACTCAGTACATAAAGCATGCAGACATGGAGAAGTGGTTTAGCTTTTTGTTCGACCAAACAATAGAACGGGCTGCGAATGAGATGTGTGATCTAAGAGACCTTGACCGCGGTCTGACTGTTGGCTCAGCAGCTCAGAAACAGCTCCTGGCAGCTGGTATTTTCACGCACTACAGTCTCTACAGTCATGCAGTGAACAGCAACTCTGTGGCTGAAAACACCTTGTCAATGAGAGAGGTCAGAGGTCAGGGGAGAGTGGGAAGACTTGCTCAAGCTAACAGAAAAGCCACAAATCTAGCCTGGTTCCAGACTCCTGAATCGCATCCCGCCCACTCTACAGAGAGATGTTCTGATGTCCGGCTTGTTCTCGCTCAGAGAAACAGTCGAGCCAATCGGCAGTTTTTCATTGGCGTTTTGGCAGAATAGATTCGTTGAAATCACCCCCTTGAACAAGATATTGTCTTTGCAAAAACAATATTTTTGTCAAAGTGGACCGACATTTGGTTAAGTCGGTGAATCCGCTGGCTAAATACAGTATGGATGTAGAGGCTAACTGGCTGCAGCATCAGAATGACTGAAGTAACGTCAGAGCACCCGGATACATCGGTCACTAGTGATTGGTTCAGATACATCCGTCACTAGTGATTGGTTCAGATACGTCGGTCACTAGTGATTGGTTCAGATACATCGGTCACTAGTGATTATTTCAGATACGTCGGTCACTAGTGATTGGTTCAGGGAAAGTCAACCCCCCCACACACAGAAAACTAACAAAGAGGCAATCTGAGGCTGAATAATGGAATGGGAATGAAATGGCCACACAAACGCTCCGATAACAACTCTTTACAACAATGGAGTGCAGAAGGGGCATCTCAGAACACACAAGTTGTTGGCCCGTATGATAAATGTTGCTATAGCAACGGATGACCAGCCGGTACTAGACAGATGTACCTAATAAAGTGGCTGGTGAGTGTATATTGTCCCTCGGGAGCTGACCAGTGCAACCACAATCTTCTACTGGGAGTGAAGTGCAAAGCCACAAGCCTGCATCTCCCACCTGTACCCATATTATATATTATATCAGAGTGGTTCATTTTTACAGAGATTTATGCAAAAAATATAAATGTTTCTCATCCTGTCCAAGCCCTCCGGATTCCTCTGCTCTCTTTCCCCTGGGTGATGATGAGTCAGTTTTTTAAATTTAAATTGAATCGTTGTTTTTCAGAGAATAGCCGTCAGCTCAGTGAGAGTTAATGAGGATCTGAATAAATGAATAATATCAGAATAGTAATATTTTTTCCTCTTCTTCCACTCCGTACCTCTGTATGCTGCTGTTTGTCTGTATCCAAACACTGTATGTATGGCAGTGTGTGTCTGCGCCTATGCACATGTATACGCACCATGTGTTTGTGTGTTTTCCATATGTGCTGTCTGTGTGAATCAGGCTGCAGACGCTGACATACTGACAGTCTGGGGATGACTAAGCGTTTGGACGAAGACACAAAATCAATATTCATTTGACCAATCACTCGGTGTTCCTTTTGCATGAGGCAGCCTGACATTATGTGCTGAAGGCCTGGTGCCAGAATCTAGAGTCCAAAATCCCTCCGAAGCTTTCTCGATTGAGAATTGATTGAGAAACACCTGCTGCTGTGGATTCCAATTAATTCCTTGGCAAAAGGGCAAAAATTATCCATCTGGTACCTAAGGCCACTCAGAGTATTTGAAATGTTTTGTATTCACACACACACACACACACACACACACACACAGAAGACGCAGTATGAAATCCATAGCAAATGATTGACATGTAGTGTTGTTGATAAGTGGCCAAATTTGCATGTTCTGCAAACCTGCTGGAGGCAATAGGCATTAATTATTGGTCTACAGTACTATGTAGGTCATAGGCTTGTCTCTGTGGTGAATTATATACTGTGTGTGGGTGTGTAGTTGTACGTGTGTGTCTATATAGTTCAAGTGTACCAGATACTGTATGTACTTTACAAAAGTTTTCATTTTTCCAGATATAGGTCAGTGTTAATACCTGAGAAATGTGAATATTTATTTATTTATTTGTTAATTTGACAGGGACAATGCACATTAATCAACATCAACTAAAATGTAAATGTGCCAGAGTTAGCCAAGATTGGCTAATTTTCATCTGCAGTCCCTGACCAGAATGTGAAAAAAAAGCAATACCTGTAAGGTTTAAAAATATATAAAAACCACAGAACATTCAGTGATGAGGACATGAGATATAAATATAATATAATATATTATAAAGACATTTTAGCAGGAAATGAGAGAGGTGTCAGACCTGGAAACGGAGGCTGAACCCGGTCTCTGCTTGTTAATGCCACATTCAACCAGATTCACATCAGCACAGAGAGGTGGCGTGCGTTATTAAAATTGAGCTTTTGAAAAGGTAGGCATGAAGAACCAGACCTAGCAACGCTGCCCGTTCTGTGAGAGTGGGAATATGTAAGTGCTCCACTTTCGGTTTCTTCGGTTTCAATGCAAATCAGCTGTGGAATGAGTCTTGCCTGGAGGTGGAAGAATAGGAGGAGGAGAATCTCGTCTCTCAGGGCTTCGGCTAATCGACACGTGCAGCCGTACGAGCCGTGAACCCAGCAACCACAGGCCACTTTAAATTAATCACTCAGACGAGAAAATTTTACTTAAGCTCAAGCACGTAGCCTGAGGTTTACCCATACACACTCACAGACACACACACACACACACACACACACACACACACAGTATTGATTTACAGCGTTGTGTAAGTGTAACACTTTGCTCCACTAACCTTTGCGGATGTGAACTGACCCGACCTGCAGAGGAAAGGGAATGAAGGTATTGTGCGTCTTATCATGGGAAATATGAGACTCTGTAATATCAAATATGGTTAAATATGATACATCCCAGCCAGTGTCTGACGGCGATGTGCAGGAGGCAGCCAAGCTCAACGTCAACTCAAACACAAAATGTTCACAATATATTATGGCATGTAAAAATTCATATTTAAACAACTATGTCAACTGTTTTAAACTGATATCAGAAAGATATTTTCACAAAATGATGCATTTTGCAGCTCTGGGTGACAATCAGTAATTTCTATCTGGACAGATGACTACTACTGGGCTAGTAGTCATTTGGACTACTAGCCCAGTACAGATAATGTCTCACGTCTTCCCATGACTTATTAAGGCGTGGGAACAAGATCATCATCATGGTCACAACATGGAAAACTCATTATGTTGTTCATTATACAACAGTTAGTTCCGTTCGAGTAATTTGATTGGACAAGAGGCATTCCGTGAGTGCTGATGTACAGTATAACAGCAGTGGGACGCTGTACTGTATGTGTCACTCCGCTTCACAGGTGTTCTAATATAACCTTGATCAGGCTGCGTTCACACATATTGTTTTCTTGTATAGAGAAAGCGCAGCCTGGAGCTTCTTGTGAGGAGAAATAAAAAGTGGATCACGACAACGTCATCTGATGTTAGCTGAGTAGCTGCTAGCTAACCAGCTGGTTAGCACTTCTAGCAGACAATACAGTGTTGAACAAACAAATGCTTAGCAGATTTTCCCAATGCACGTCTGCACAAAACGCCTTTGCATCTAGTAGCGACAGCGATATGGATACATTTGACCTTAATTATGAACGGTTGTCAGAGGAGGACTATTGGGAAGAAAGGGAGTCATTCCTATGTTCCCAGGGTCCTATGTTCCCCAGATTTATATGGCACATAATGGGAACATGACAAAGGGTCCTATGTTCCCAGGGTCCTATATTCCCCAGTTCTAGGGTTTGGGTTAGGGTTAGGGACCTTCAAAATCAAATAAAATGATAACCATTGGTTTTGTTGTGTTTATATAGCTGTTTTGAACCCTTGATCCAATAAAAAAAACTGGATAATATTTATGAAATATTTTAACTTGAAACGGGTCAAGTTTGACCCGAACACAATAGGAGGGTTAATGTGTGTTAACAGAATATTAAACTGGGGAACGTAGGACCCTGGGAACATAGGACCCTGGGAACATAGGACCTTGGGAACATAGGTAGCAGCTAGCCTGCAGTCGGGAAACAGTTCACCTGTTGCTTGGCAACACTTAGTAGTGGAATCCTGAGGGAAATGTTTTAGTTGGCGGAGACGAATAAAAGACAAAAATCATCTGTTGTTTCAAATTACCATTACTTGATCAATAGCTTTGTTTATACAACTGTTGTATAGAAGCAATATCACACTGGAGGTTGTGCTGTGGCACTGTGTATCAGCACGGCTGTGGTTCGGCCGAAGACAGCAGGATCTGCTGTTAAATCTGTTCACCAATGTGCTAAATGTCAGTTTTCAGTCTATTTTCATGGCCTCATTCAAATGAATGGGAAGTAAAAATCTGAACGCTACAAACTCGTCCAGCTGCAGCTGATCTTGATGAGTAGTTTATATTCTGGTTTTCATGGCGGTCAAGTGCCGAATAACCCCCATGTTAACACTAAGTGGAATATTGCTTTAATACAGGATAAATGCATGAGGTGGCACTTCTACAATGACTGGCCATTGAGTCAGTGCATGCACACAATAAATTAATCTTTGACATAGAGCCCGGCATCCACAGGTATAACAACTAATAGGAAATACTGAACTTGTCCTTGGCTCTGAGGCCGGATGCTTGTTATAGCATTACAAAGCTTATTGTGAGCCATCTGGGAGGATGAATGCTTCCCTCAGTCCCATTCAGCTTCATCTCATCGTATTAGGTTTGTCAATAGTAACAGGATTCATACAGAGAGAGAGAGAGAGAGAGAGAGAGAGAGAGAGAGAGAGAGAGAGAGAGAGAGAGAGAGAGAGAGAGATGATCATTTAGATCTGAGCCAAGGTGACCGTGACACACTTTAAGGAAAAATGTTCTTTAATGGCATTTTAACTGGAGCTCAAGGTTAAGTGCAACAGAATCAAACTACCCATCACACACACACACACACACACACACACACACACACACAGATTGGGACTTCCGCAGGCATTCATGTGCACATACATTACATACAGTATAAACACTAATAGACACAGTTTTAACTGGATTTAGAGGAAACTATGAATTTCAAGCTCCAGAACATCAATAAATATCTTTTCCATTTAAAAGATGCAGTGGTAACCAATGTACAAGTCGCCTTTAATGCATTTATCCTGCATTAATAGTGCAGACAGGCCTTTCTGAAACATTATATAGTAGAACCAAACTAATATATTGTAAAATAAAACTCTGATGTCTCTCAACCAACTACTTAACTGATCAGTCCTTGCAACCGCCAGCAGCTGAAAAGGGAGCAAAATGTAATTTTTCCAAACAGTAAAAAAAAATATTGGACTTCTGCAATGGTTACATCTCTAACTTTCTTTATGAGATGCATGATGGCATGAATGAAAAATCATTTCTCCAGTGGTGCAATGCAGTAAATGGTCAAAGACCCTTGATCTGCATGCAAAGAAGTCACCCATTTTATCTAAATTGAGCATTTCCTACTATAGTAATGGAGAACTTGGAAATAAAAATACTTTAAAGAGATAATGACTTGGGGAAATAGATTATGCTTACAATGGGAGCAAATGAAAGGTCAGAATCAGAGCCGATCATACTCACTACCGCCTTTGTTGGAAGAGGGGAAGTGACTGCTTATGTCCTTGACAAAGAAAAGGGAGGAAAGAGCAGACAAAGGTAATCTTTTCCTTTCATCGTTGGTGGCATTGTCTATCTGAGGGGCGGAGAGCGGTGACGACTCGGCCGTCTTATAATCGTGTTACAACTGTGTGGCCTTGGCAGCATTCAGAGAGGAAACTAGGTTAACTAAGCAGCAGGTGGCTTCAGGTTAGGGGACCAGGAAGTGTACTCAACTACACCACCTGCAGTGTGTGTGTGTGTGTGTGTGTGTGTGATGTGTGTTTGTCTGTGTGTGGGTGAGTGTGACTTAGAGGGAGCGTGTGCTTGTGAATGATCGAATAAGAAGATGCCAAATTGTCATTGAAAGGTTGTTGCCATGCATGTTTAAGAAAAATCTTCCCAGTTACTGAAATTAAAAGGATGACAGTAACGCCACAATAGAGGCTTTGCGGTTGCATCACAAATCTACTAGCAGACATGGCTGGTGCCATCACGCTGTGCGCAAAGAATGGCTAAATATAGGCTATAGCAGTGGTTCTCAACCTTTTTCATATCAAGGACCCCTAATTTAGTCCACATTAGAGCCACAGACCCCCATTTGATGAGATTTTGTCTCTGGGACCCAAATCTGAGAATATTTTTATTGTCAGATATGATTTAGTCCAGAATTCCATGAGTATCTGTATTGTAGGTAGAGAGATAACAGGGAAACTATGATCCAAATAGTCAGTCTTCTACATTCTCTAATTGTTCTTGTAAATGAAATAATGAAGTTTAACAATTCATCAATTTGCTGGGGACCCCCTGGAATGCCCTCAAGGACCCCTGGTGGTCCCCGGACCACACGTTGAGAACCACTGGGCTATAGAATAAGGAGGATATATGAAAAACAACTGTTGTGATGTAGGTCAATTCAGTAATGTCATACGTAAAAGTGAGTAATTTGATAAGGTAGATTTGTTTCCAAATTTAGGTTACTGTGACAGTCTTGTCCATTGTTAGCTAGCTAACTAGCCAGCAGGCTAATTTAACACAGCTATAGGCTATGTTATGTGCCACTATTAGCCACTACAAACGCTAACGTCTAGGCCTACTAGATAAGCTAGTGTGCAAATCAGATGCATTAACAAGACAGTGATGGTCAGCTGACATTATCTAAACACAAAATCAGGCGGTGGCTGATGATCAGAGAAGAGGATTGTTGTAGCCTCTCAGTATGCTAGGTCAGTGGTTCTCAACGTGGGGTCCGGGGACCACCAGGGGTCCTTGAGGGCATTCCCTCAAGGACCACCAGCAAATTGATGAATTGTTAAACTTCATTATTTTGTCATTTTAGAATGACTATTTTGATCATAGTTTCTCTGTTATCTCTCTACCTACAGTACAGATAGTCAAGGAATTCTGGACAAAATCATATCTGACAATAACAATATTCTCAGATTTGGGTCCGAGAGACAAAATCTCATCAAATGGGGGTCCGTGGCCCTAATGTGGACTAAATAAGGGGTCCTTGATATGAAAAAGGTTGAGAACCACTGTGCTAGTTCACATAGTTCTTCATACCAGCCGATGTAAGACTGTTAAACTGATTTTATTACCATGCTTCATAATCACAACACGCAACCTCACACACACACAAACACACACATAGCCTGTGTGGCACATAGTTAAGGCATGTATACGCTAATGCGAGTTCACGCACGACATACACAAGAACTTTGCTCACACGGTACATGCAGGTCAGTCGTGTAAGGTGCTGAGCCAGTGACCCTGAGTGGGGCATTAAAAAAAACAAAAAACAAATACTGGAAATGAGAATGCGTTAAAGCAATCACCGCAAACAGAAAAAGATGGTATGTGCGATTGTGCGTCCTTGAAACAAGTTGAGAACGCAAGATTGGCAGCATCATCTGAACAGCCGTGACAGGAGCCTCTGCAATCAGATGGCTGGCTGCCACACCGAGGCACTCAGCAACTGGAATCAGCCAACAGGGGGCCGGTTGCAATCTGGGAAAATGACGGTGTTTACGCCAAAAAACCCTACTTACTTGTTTTGTAGTTCTTTTAGCAGTATTTCCATTTAGCCCCTCTGCTTGAAACACATATCATTGACCCATTTTTGTGTCATGTTACAAAATTTGGACTATTTGCTTTGGCCTTGCGTAGATGATGTGTAGACGGGCCTAACACACTCATCCCCCCTCTGATTTCACACTCACACACACACACACACACACACACACACACACACACACACACACTCATAGTACCACGCTTCAGACAGGGGGAGGAGGAATAAGGATCCCCACCGAAACTGGGTTAATGACGTATATTCAAACTCATGCCCCGTTACGTCCGTCCGGCTCATGAACACACACACACACACACACACACACACACACACACACACACACTCTTCATAATTGTCAGGCAGGAGACAGGTAGCATGTACTTGAATGCAGAGCGTGTTATGAGTCACGGTCACCGGCGCTCTGCCTAATAAGGTTCTGCCGACACCCGATCTGCCCTCTGGGATAAAAACCCACCGGTCACAACGCACGGGATCATAAGTACCAATCACTGTCACACACCAGAAGTACCAATCATTGACCTAGTTTTCAGACCTAAGATGCCCTCCTGAGACCAAAATTCGTTCACACACATTCGTTCACGCATACACAGGACTGATGTATCTTTCATCTCGTCTCATCTGCATCTCGCCTACGGAATCCCTCGCCGCTATCCCATCAGCCCTTTGGGGGGGTGTGTGTGCAGGGGCATCGAGACGTGACTGTCAGAGGAACTGTCAGAACAAAAAAAAAAACGAGACGTCTGCGTCATGTGGAGAGAACACAGAGCGATAGAGGCCTGTCACCACATATCTGTCGCAAAGCGGTGAACGGCGGTTATGAGGGGGACGCCGCCATGATGGAAGAGTGGCAACTAAATGATAACGCTGTCGCCTCTTCCTACATAATGTCTGTGCGGAGGCGGGGTGTTAAAGTCGGGCTGTGAAAAGGGGAGAAAAGTAAAATATATAGAATACCAAGTGTAGCACGGCACAGAAATTACACATTTCCAAACAAATAGGCCACTCTCCAAACTTTCTATGATGGGCTTCATTTAAAAACTGTTTATAAAAATGTTCTTTGACCTCATTCAGAATAACGTAGGTGACTGTTGGGAGCCATATATTTCATAAAGGGTGGAATACATTTTTTACCATTGATATATATATCTATATATCTATATATCTATATATATATACATACAGTACTGTGCAAAAGTCTTAGGCAGCAGAATAAAGGAATAAAGGGAGAAAACAACAAAAAAAAAGGAAAAGATTAGTTAACGTGAAGTAATTAATTATACCAAAAAAGAGACAGCAGTGTGATCACCTCAATAAACATGATGATTGTGAAATAAATACTGTTTATATGGCAGATGACGTGGCATTTTAAAACCAACCATCAGCTAAATACTGGTAAACATTCTCCATGAATACTAAGTTTGTCTCCTCTACCTGCATTGCTGATGTTTCCTTTTTTCTAAATCAAATCGGGTAAAATAATAATAAAAACAGAAAAGAATGCAATTTGCACTCCACTGTTATTACTATTTCTTTTCATAGTTCCTTGCTCTTGTTATATTTTATCTTATATTTTTGTTCTTTATTCAAATTTCTCATCTTTTGGAAAGATCTCTATTCTCTATCTGTATATTTTGTTGTATTTAGACTAGATTATATTTATTATATTTCATCTTAATTTATTTTAGCATAACCTTGAGGGTTTATGCCACTCTGCATTTCACTGCAAATTTTGGATGAGCATGTGACAAATAAAGCTTTTGAATCTTTGAATCTTGAAACAAAAAAAAAATGTCTGCTAAAGTTTGGATTTGAGGAGCCACTTGTGCATTAGAGAATACTGGAGAAAATCACGATGGCTGCCCAGTCTGACATAATGATCATGTCTTTGTGAGAAATCTCAATTCTGGCTTGAATTTTGTATAATTTACTCATAATATGTAATTGGAGTAACCTTTGAACAAATGAGGCCCAGGGGGATGGATGACATTCTGTGGGTCGTGACTAGTCGGGGGCTGAGGGCAGTTTCCAATTCATTATAAACAACACAGACGCATAAAACACATAAGACAAGAAATTCATTCATTCATTCATTCATTCATTCAGCTCCCGCTTCAACAAGCTGCACTGAATCAGTCTTAATGGCCGAGCAACATCTACATATGAATGAAACGCACTCTAACAGACCTGTACTTTTCCCAGTGGGGAATGACTGAGAAAGTTTTAGATAGATAACTCTGGTGAACGCAGGTTAAAGCCATGCAGTTATGTGCAGGGTGGCAGGAGGGCAAGCAGAGAATGTTGAGTAGGTTGAGAAGAAAGAGAAAATGTGTGTGTGGGGTGTGTGGTATGTGTGTGTGTGTCTGAGTGAGTTTTTTCTCTGCAGGTTTGTCTATTATAGCTGTAATAGGCAGGAGTGTGATTAAGGATGACACCGTGATCATTCAGCATCATTAAATTATTATTAATCACAGTAAAGAACGTCCTCAAGGGTGTTTTGGCTTTTACACAACAGAAAAAAAAAATCACTGAATTACTTCTTGGCATAGCAACCAATAAAGCACCTTCACAAAGTGAATGAAATCCAATATGGCAGCTTGTGGCGGCTTTCCTCCCTGTTTTAAAGGAGAAGGGGCGGAGCTTCCAACAATCAGAGCTCAATCAGCTAAATGTCTAACAGCTGTCACTGTACAAGATGATTGACAGGCCAACCAAGAACACACAGACATGACTGACTTTGCTCATCTAACAGAAAATGTTTAACACTTTCACCACCAGAAAATAAAGTGATTGTCCACCAAGGCAGAATATTTAGAAAGGCTTTCAGTGGACCAGTGTTAATGTGGGCTGCTACACTAGAAGAAAGAAAGAAGAAGAGACACTTAAACCAAATAAAAACAGTATTTCTTCTTTCATTCTATTTACACATACAGACTCATACTTCACACATTTCCCCCACAACATGCATTTAATCTACAAAATCCAAGAAATTCCTCATCACTGTCAATTACCAACTACTTTTGTTGAAAATTTGCAAGATCTCGTATCTGCAAGATAAGGTGAAAACAGTTTTGCATACAGGGAATATGTCAATGGACACAAATTGTGTGCTTGGTGCACTGGATGCAGCTGGTATAAAAATTTATTTGTAGTTATTTTTGATGATTATTTTTTATTTTGTATATTTTATGAAAATACAGTTGTTCCAGAAGCAAAATATTCTTTCAGATTTGCAAAAAAAATCAACAACTTCTGTGGTGCCTTGCCTTGAACAAAATATAAAAAAAAAAACTGGTAACACTTTACAATAAGGGTCACTAAGTTAAGGGTTAGTTATTGCTTAATAAGCATTAACTAACCCTTAATTAACAGTTAACTAATGTGTCTGGTAATCATTTACTAATGTGTTCATGTTAACTAAGGTATTAATTTATACATTATTTAATAGTCATCTTTATAAACTATTAAATAATGTATAAATTAATACCTTAGTTAACATGAACACATTAGTAAATTATTACCAGACACATTAGTTAACTGTTAATTAAGGGTTAATTAATGCTTATTAAGCATTAACTAACCCTTAATTAATGTACCCTTATTGTAAAGTGTTACCAAAAAACTTTTTTATGATGCACTGTAGGAATCTGCCTTCTCCCTTCAAAAATGTGACTGACATGGAAATAATTGGAGCATTATTGGACATGTGAAGGGTTAAAACACACAAAGCCTGGGTCTGTTTTCCCATTTTCAAACCTTTTGTTGCCCTGCGGCTTCTTAGACCGACAACACACAGGGAAAGAGGGAGGGAGGGAGGGAGGGATGAAGGTAACAGGACTGAGAGAGGCAAAGGCTGTCGGCTTGATCGATTAAATAACAGAGACAGAGAGAGAGATGGAGGTGGAGGTGGAGGTGGAGGTGTAGGTGGGGGGGGGGGAAGGAGAGAAATAGAGAGTGAAAGAGGTAGAAAAACGAGACGATCGCTCAGAGGGTTCGGACACAGCTTACAGCGGGCGCCGGGTGGGAGGAGAGTTACAGCGGAGGCCTAATTGGATCCAGGAGACCCAGAGAGACAGCGAGGCTCAATTAGGGCCCGACAAAAAGAGCCGAGGAGCCGGGAGGAGGAAGAGCGGGCAGCCTGCCAGAGGAAGAGCGGGCAGCCTGCCAGAGGAAGAGCGGGCAGCCTGAACAGAGGAAGAGCGGGCAGCCTGCCAGAGGAAGAGCGGAGGCTAATAGCTCGGCGGCGGCGGCGGCGGGCTCACCGACCCCGCCGCGCTCGCCTAGCAACCGCGAGGGTCGGTCGTCGAGCGGTGTGGTCACAGTTGCCATGGAGACGAGGCACACGTAAAAGTTTTTACCTTCCCCCTCCCCTCTCCGCTTCAGGATGATTCAAGTGATTTGCAACTCAGAAAACAACATTTGCCATTTGCAGGTCATTGCTATCTGTGCCGCTTCAGTACACATTCGCTTTATTTAGAGCGAGATTTGACGTAGTTCAGCATTTGGTCAGCCAGGCGGTGGGTTATTTTTCTTAATTTTATTTTATTTATTTGTTAGCTACTCCTCAGGTAATGGATAATGACGAACACGGTGAAAATAACCTCCTGTTGCTTAGCGCTACCTGTTTTCTTATCGCTAATGTCAGCTGCAGACGTCTTTACAAGTTCAAATCGTGCTCTCTCTGCTTTCTGTTGACCACGAATACATTCATCACAGCAGCTACCCCGCCTCCCAAATCTCACACACACACACACACACACACACACACACACACACACACAGAGAAAGAGAGACTTACATGAGTGCCAGGCCCAGGTAGTTGGCAGTGCTGCCCCAGTACATGGGATTATCTATGATGTTGAAGGGAAAACCCGTCACCTTCTTTTCCATCAGGATGCCGAAGTAGTCACCTGGAAGAACACACACACACACACAGACACACACACACACACACACGCACACACACACACACACACAGTTCAGTACTATAACTGTAACAGTTGGCATAGAATTCCTCTTCATGCTTTAAAATGGCCATGGAGCAAGTAGTAGTCCAGAATTTGTGGAAGTGGAATTTCAGCTTGCAGAACACATTTGGTTAAAGTATTGTTGCACCTTTATAAAATTCAATATTCAATTCAAAGATTTGCTAAGCAGTTACGGCTAATTTAGTGAATTCATCGGAAAGGAGAAATGAAGAAAAGATAAAGCCAGTCTAAGTCAAAGCAGATCGACATTACAGGTGTTGTGCCAAAATTTGTCACCTAAAAATGTGTTTCCCTGGCAGTGTGCCTTTGTTCTGTCCTTGGTGTCTGTTGTTGTTTTGCTACTAGGAAATTAACATGAGGGAAATGCACTTAATAAAATAAAAGTAGACTAATTTATAATAGAGAAGGGACGACATATCTAAATTCAACATATCACAATTCAAAAATGTGACAATACATATCGTGGGGCAGAAAAAATAATCGTGGTATCAGCTCCATGTTATTCTGCTGTAGTAATCACAGATGAGACACTTGACCATCACAATTTCACAAGCTCTCCATCCAAATTATATTATGGTCACTTTGTAATGACATTTTTAAATTGTTGTTTACATTTCAGCGAGCCAATGGCATCGCTAGAAGGATTTCTGTCTCAGAAATAAACATAATTCTACAGTCAGACTTTGTTGTCATTGAACCTTTATTTTATTACATCGTATCGTGGTTGTATCGAATCGTAAACCTCATATCTCGTTTTGAATCGTATCGTGAGATAAGCAGATCGTCAAATCCCTAATTTATAACCCGACAACATCCTTGTAGAATCAGAGGACACGTGTTGTTTCAGATAATAAGATCACAAGCAGTGTTGGGCAAGTAACTGAAAATTAGTAATTAGTTACAGTTACTAGCTACTTCTCTCAAAAGGTAATTGAATTACTTTACCAATTACTGCATAATAAAAGTAATTAGTTACTAGGGAAAGTAACTTTTGCGTTACTTTTAAATGTCTGCTTCAATTCTCTTATTAATGCACACATAGCTATATTATTTTAATGTTGCTGTGGCACAGTGTGGGACAAGACAACACTGTCAAATTTTATCTGTCAACCTATACTACAGCTCACCACTATATTTTTGTCCTTTATCTCGAGGAGGGAAAAATAATGTCCGTCTTTCCAGGACAGTAAGCTCGCTCCTGAACTGTCGGCCATTGTGTGGCTAAGTTACCGGACCGGTAGTCTTTTGATTCACTTGCGCCACCGTAAGGTCGGATGATCATAAACCGGATAATCCTCTGAAGTTGTCCGCTATTTTCACGTAAAGTAACGAGCCCATTTAAATTTCAGTAATTGTAATTGCGTTATTTAATTTGAAAAAGTAATTAGTTACATTACTAGTTACCGCCAAAAGTTACTTTTAACGCGTTATTCCCAACACTGATCACAAGAGATCGATATGACATCATGTGAATACGATGCGGATCAAAATTTGGGTTTTTGTGCCAACGCTATCTAGACACATAAAATAAAAACCAGACGTCAAAGCATTTTAATGTGTTTCTTCGGGAATTCAGGCCTGTGTTAAACAAGAAGTGGAGGTCAAACGATGTGTGTGTGTGTGTGTGTGTGTGTGTGTGTGTGTTTGTGTGTGTGTGTGTGTGTGTGTGTGTTTGTGTGTGTGTGTGTAGCCAATAAACCATTGGGGGGCCGCTGAACTAGGACACAGCTCATTGTAACTTGAGCACTTGCTAGGTTTTGCTATGTAACTTCCCCAGGTATGCACACACACACACACACACACACACACACACACACACAATCTGACCCATTTTGGGATTTAAGTATAACAGGACATACACATTCAAATAGTCCCCCCCCCCCCGCGCGCCTCGCCCACCCTCCCACACACACACACACACACCACACACCTTCCCACTAGGAAACACTGACCTGTTGAATTACACATGCGGTGCTGCTGGCCCTGTTCTCGGCTGTTAATGTCCAAGTTATATAACAGTTTTCATTATGTATGCTGGTTTAAACACCACAGGTAGTCCTTACATAAACAAATGTGTTTCTTTTTGAATAGGAAACCAGCTTTACCCAGCCCTCAGAACAATTCGCTAACCTCATTTCTGTAGTGTACCGACCGTAACCCTTCAGGTTTCAAAGACAAGCGTAACTTTATTTTATTTTTTTTTTCATTGTACCTGCGTCACTCCATTGTTATTCTGGTTTTCGTTGTGGTTATGAGGGCGGCCAACCTGGATTTGGTGATAAATGAAGAAGACAGCGGAGGAGAGGACTGAGAGGACGGCAGCAGCCCGGAGGTTAGAGGAGTGGGTTTGTGATCGGAAAGGTTGCGATCAGAGTTTGAATCCCAGACCGGCTGAGAAAATCTGGGCGAGGAGAGTCAAGATTCAACTCTATTGTTCTTTGGATTAAAAATGGAAATTTGTGTTTAGCGTTTGAGGCCACAAAAAGCACCTACATTCTCAGAAAACTCATTCTCTGTAGAGCTGAGCATTGGAGGGACACACTCCCCCCTCTTTTCACAGCACACACACACACACACACACACACACACACACACACTGAGGGAGCGGACGGCACGTCAACACCCGGTGTAATTTGATTGGGTCAGGGTCTTCAGCCTCAAGCAACAAAAGCAATAGAATAACATTAAATGCATGACAGGAACAGCGGGCATAAGAATAGACAATTAAGTGCAGTAAAAATCATACAATAAATAGACATGGGGGGGAGAGCAGGAACATACAGATAAGTATTAAATACAAAGGTGCTGTGTTGCAATTAAAATGTAACTGAGTCTATGTTTTATAGCACTCCTTTAAAGGTCCCATTTTCTCCACTTTCCAGTCTTTTATTTTCTGTCTTGAGGTCCATTAAAAGCTGTTGTGGTGTCATGTACCAAAAACACTCTCAATCCATTTTTACACATTGCTGTTTCTGTTGCTGTGTCTTTAAGGCTCATTAATATTAACGACCCCTCTGTTCTGATTGGCTAACCGTTTCAAGAATGAAACGTGAGACATCGCGGCCCGGCAGCTACAAGTAGGGAAAACTCTCCGGTAATAAACAATGACAACTGCTCAACCGCTTTGAAAAAAACACTTTGTTAGGCTATTATTTCTTACAAAAATGATAATCAGCGAACCTCATTATCAGAAGTCCAAACGGCTCGTTTAGAGGCTCGCTTTTCTAATATGGATTGTGTGGATTTAGTTGCCGACGTTGCGTTTTGATACTTTCACCATGTTTAGATAGACCATCCAACTCCTTTATGATCAAAGTTTAATCCTGTTTTACACCATATGGGACCTTTAAGACCTCTGATGGCCTTCTCTTGGTTGAACTGAGTTGGCTTATTGCAGTTGGAATAAAAGCGTTCTTTAAACAGTTCTGTTTAGTTCTGCCAAACAGTGAGCGAGTAACGCTCTCCCCTCCGTCTACAAGTGTAATCCAGGTGAATGAGGAAAAGGAGCGCTGATATCTGCAACTATGCTGACTGTGTGCAGAACCAGAGAGGAACCTGGACAACTGGCACAAACTTAAAAAACACCGGTGTTATCCTATAAATGACTATTCAAGCTGCCTGCCACCTGTTTGCTTTGCGTTTGTTTCCTAGCTGGATCTGCATGCGAACATTTATTTCCATTTAGTTTCTGTATGTGGTTTTGAAGCACAATTTGCTATTAAAGTGGCCAAATCCATCTCTTGGGCGACTGGGACATTATACCTGGATTATTATGTGGTTAAGCGAATCTGATTACCTAAGATGGATGTTATTGTCAGGTATAAAGGGGGTCATGATAGTGTTTAGAGTTGTTTTGAGTGTTTTGGGGGCCAGAAAAAACACCTACATTCACAGAAATCTCATTCTGTGTAGAGCCGAGCATTGGAGGGACGCACTCCCCCTCTTTTCACAGTACACACACACACACACACACACACACACACACACACACGCTGAGGGAGTGGATAACACATTAACACCCAGTGTAATTTGATTGTGTGCGGATCTTTATTTCTGCTCCTATGCCATCAGCTTGAATCAGCAGGTCACAGTGACTCAAGGAGCTTAAGATAGAGATAGAGGGAAGAACGAATCACAACACACACACACACACACACACACACACACACACACACACACACACACACACACACACACACACTCACTCACTCTCGGTTCAAGAAACAGTGCACTGTGTTATACAGGCATTGATGCACTTGGGTCACACTATACAACAGGTAAACAGGGGTGCCTGTGTGTGTGTGTATGTGTGTGTGTGTGTGTGTGTGTGTGTCTGTGTGTGTGTGTACACAGTAGGAGGAATTGGAAAGGACCGTGGTGTAGCGTAGGAATCACCCCCACACACACACACACACACACACACATAAGTCACTCTCACAATAGTAAAGTAAGCTGAAATTCATTGATCACCAACATTGGAATCAACCAATAACGAAGAGGTCAAAGGTCAGAGCCACAGTGACCTGACAATATTACTCTGACCCTTGAATGATCACAAATGTCAGAGAATTGCTAGAACGTAGCGTTCGACCGGTAGGGAGACACCAATACCAATCAATAAATAAAATGTGCAAAGAAAATAAAATGTCATGACAGGTTTTAAAGACTGTTTTTATGTAGCTGTGGCCAGGAAGCAAATGTAATGTCATGGTTTTAATCAATTTATTTTTTTAATCAATCTATTTTATGTAAAGCAATTTGAGTTGCATTCTACTGTATGTATGAATGGTGCTTTATAAATAAACATATTAGTATTATTAATATTGGCCTAATTTATTGGTCTAACCATACAAGAAAGAGCCAATAAGATGTAAGGAGGAAGCCAGAAAACACACACACACACACGCACACACACCTACACACACACACACACACACACACACACACCTCCTCCTACCACCTGCTGCTGCTCCTGCTGCCCTCCCTCTGTGTTCTAAGGGTTGGGGGCTGGGGGGGGGGGGGGGTTATGGGGGACTGAGGGATGGAACAAGTGCATTGTGGGAGTAGAGATGGCAAGCTAAGACCTTTGATAGGCGACTCATTGAAATAACTGACCTACAAAAAAAAAACGAGCGCTGGCCAAGCAGTCACGCTGCTGCAGTCAGACCCGTGTGTGTGTGTGTGTGTGTGTGTGTGTGTGTGAACAGACGCCCACATGTGTTCAAAGACACAATTAGCAAAACAAACATGTTTGTCTCAGAGGCAGATGAGAAGATATTTGCAGAACGCTGATTGGCCAATTTCGCATGCATAAACATGAGCGTGACTGTATGTGACTGAGAGCTCATGTGTCTGTTCTCATGCATGGAAGCACATTTATATGTACATCTATAAGCGTACGTGAGATCATGTTGGGTCTCACTCACACGCCCATATTAAGAACTGTGTTATTGCCAGTAGACGTTTGAATTAGCATATTGATCTTCACCAACAGGGTCTGTGGCTCTCACTCCATCAGTGCCCTGGTGACACACATTACCTGAAAACCTACTGACCTGATTTTGCTTGAAACTTGACTTCTGAAAAACTCTCATTCTCTCATTTGTGTTTCCGTACCACAACCAGGAATCTGTGCAGCACCAGGTCCACCTACAGTACGTTTTGTTTTACACTTCAGAGCCACTGTACTGGGCTTCATCCTGTGTTTTTTTTTTTTAAACTGTCACACAGATAAATTGAGATTACACAGAATTTAACGAATAGGGAGCCTATCTCCTATCTCTCACGTCAAACTGAGCACGAAGGCCAGAAAAAGCATCAATCATGCTCAATCCTGCAGACACAATCAGGCTATCTGTCGAAAACCATCCGTCTCTTCACCTCTCCTGATGCATCCACTGTGTGTGTGTGTGTGTGTGTGTGTGTGTGTGTGTCTTCCCCTCTACCCCACAAATCACACACCCTCCTTCAATCCCTGCTCCAATACAGCGACAGAAGGATTTAGAAGAACAGCTGACACTAAAAACCTGCTTACAAATGAAAGAATAAATAACACTGGTGGAATGGCATTCGTCTATTAGTGGATTCAATTAATAAACCCTTATCAGCATGACTACACATTTCTTGATTAAAGCTGTTGTCTTAAAGTAACAATGAAAACGCATTTTGAGAGCATCTTACTTCCTTAATGTGATGTATTTCCTGCTGAAAGTCACTGTATTTGATTTTGACTGTTCAAAAATCTGTGATGTTTTTATTGGTAGGAATTTTTATGTCACCCTCTGGTATACGATGATGTAACCACTAAAGATTTTCTGTCACAGATTTCTTTTGTCACTCAAAAGACTTTTAGGTGTGCAAAAAATATATTTTTCTTTATAAAAATACAATAAAATAATGTTTTGGTCGTTTTTTTGGCATAAATTGACAAATAGGTATATGGTGTTAGAATGAGTTAAAAAGGCAAAAAAGTAATTTTTCATTTCAGTGTGAAAGTCAGTTTTACTACATTAGAACAACTAGTGAACTTTGACCCAACTATTCACAACTATTTCAGTCATTTTTCAATTTCAGCACCTTAAGGCAGTGATTCTCAAACTTCTTCATATCAAGGACCCCTAATTTAGTACCATTAGGTCCACGGACCCCCATTTGATGAGATTTTGTCTCTCAGACCCAAATCTGAGAATATAATCTTTATTGTTAGATATGATTTTGTCCAGAATTCCATGACTATCTGTATTGTAGGTAGAGAGATAACAGAGAAACTGTGATCAAAACAGTCATTCTTCTACATTCTCTAATGTGTTAACTTCTTGTAAATGAAATAATGGTTAAGTTTAACAATTCATCAATTTGCTGGGGACCCCCTGGAACCCCCTCAAGGACTCCTGGTGGTCCCCGGACCCCACATTGAGAACCACTGCTTTAAGGAAACTCATGTGTTGAAGTCAAAGTGCTGTAATATGTTTTAGATACCCACCCAGAAAGGTGCCAGTGAATCCCAGAGCCAGGAAGCTGCTGACCACCAGCAGGGTGCCGAGCACCAGGAGACCTGTCCCGGTGTAGAAGACCTCTGTCCGGGCCAACACCTCCCACCTGGCCTGGGCCTTCATCGCCACCGTCATACTGCAGGGAGAAGAAACCACAACCGCCTTTATTTAAAGAGTAGATGGGATGAAAGGAGAGGAGAGGAAAGGAGAGGAGAGGAGAGGAGAGGAGAGGAGAGGATGTGAGAAGAGATGAAGAGATGAGATGAGAGGAGAGCAGATGCCAGGAGAGGATGACAGGTTCCTGATGATGTGACACAGATTTTAATCAGCGCTGGGAATGCACAGTGAACAAGATCTTCTGCTCACCAGACCGACAGCTTGGCTTAATAAATGTAAATTGTGTGTGGAAGATCGCTGTCGCCGTGGAGTCGACCGGTAACTGCAGCGGTGAGTGGGAGACGCTCTAATTAGGAGTGAGGAAAAAAAGGGGAAGGAGAGGACAGCGGAGACAAAAGAAACAAAGAAAGGAATGAAAACGGAGAGAGAGAGAGAGAGAGAGAGAGAGAGAGAGAGGAGAACTGACCTAAATATTTTCCATTTTTTCCTTTGTGTGTGAATAATTGCAACTTTCTATTGTTCTATTATCTTTGTTGTTATTATTGCTACTTTTTCTTGATAATCACTGTTTTGCTTTGGCAACAGATACTGTTGTATCTAATGCCAAAAAAGCTCATTTGAATTGAAACTGAATTGAGAGAGAGAGAGAGAGAGAGAGAGAGAGAGAGAGAGACACACACACACACACAAAACTAGATGGGAGGGGATGGAATTATTTTTCTGTTACTTTGTTATTTAATCATTTAATTAATGATTAATCTCTTGTTACATGCTTTGGCAATATTGTTTGTTTGTGAACTGTCATGCCAATAAAGCACCTTGAATTGAATTGAGAGAGAGAGAGAGAGAGAGAGAGAGAGAGAGAGAGAGAGAGAGAGAGAGAGAGAGAGAGAGAGAGAGGCAGAGCGTGGGAGAAGAAAAAGGAGGTCAGTGGATCAGTTGGTTTGTAGTGAGACTTGGAACGCAGGGAAGTCTCAGATCAATTCACTCATCGACCGGCACGATCACAAAAAGCCTGATGTGCTGATGTGATGCAAATGCAGATCCAGATGTGCCGAACCGCTGCAGCATTTTGGCTCCACCCCAAGAGGAATTGTTTATCGAAACATTAAGTTTTGTTCTCTTTTCAGCTGTCAGACGTTCTGGCAACTAGCTGGTTGAGACATTTCTCACAAAATCCTAAATATTTTCCACTCTTTTATGTTTAAGAAAAACTTGTCTGCAGCACTGATGCAGGCTGTAGACAGGACAAATGCATGAAGGGGGATTTTTACAACAGCTGCCACTGTATTTTATTCTTGTTTTATTAGTTATTTTATTCCCTTAAGATAAGATTCATCATCCCTTCAAGTTTCACCAAATTTTGGTAGTGTAGCAGTTTAAAAGTTTGAAATTTAGTCATACAATTTAGTCATGCAATCACTCAGGTGGTCGGGTGGTGGATGAGTTTGACTTCAATGCCGGAGACTGGAGTTCAATTCCCAGCTTGTAGAAAGTCAAATTTAAATTTTTAGCTCAAGTTTTTCTTATTTAACCATGACCAAAGCCTTTCCCTAACCTTAACCAAGCTGTTTTAGTTGCCTAAACTTAACCGTTAGCCGACCTTTGCCTGAAAAATTCATGTTATTGTCACGGAATCCAATTTGTGCTGGAGGAACGTCATTTTCAAATAATTTGTGTCCACAGCAGGTAAATCTGTGCTTCAGAGTTTGTGCTCATTTCATGATTTTTTTATGAGATCATGTTGGGTCTCACTCACAGACATTAAGATATTATGTCATAATCACAGGTATTAAGAACTACGTTATTGCCAGTAGATTGATTGTTTGAATTAGCATATTGTTCTTCACCAACAGGGTCTGTGGCTCTCAGTCCATCAGTGTATTGGTGACACACATTACCTGAAAAACTACTGACCTGATTTTGGTTGAAACTTGACTGAATTATATTTCACTTCTGAAAAACTTCTCTCATTTGAGTCAACTGTGTCACCGTACCATGACCAGGAATCTGTGCAGCACTAGGTCCACCTACGTTTTGTTTTGCACTTCAGAGCCACTGTGCTGTGCTTTATCCTGTGTTTTGTTTGTGTATTTTTTAAAGCTGTCACACAGATAAATTGAGATTACACAGAATTTAACTAATAGGGAGCCTGTCTCTCACGTCAAACTGAGCATGGTGTCCAGCAAAAGCATCAATCATGCTCAATCCTGCAGACACAATCAGGCTATCTGTCGAAAACCATCCGTCTCTCCTCTTCCCACCTCTTCACCTCCCCATCTCTCCTAATGCATCCACTGTGTGTGTGTGTGTGTGTGTGTGTGTGTGTGTGTTTGGAGAGAGAGAGCGAGAAAGTGCTTGTTAGTGAGAGTGCCTTTTAATTTTCCCTGACGTCACACTCGGCCGGAGTCTGAGCTGACAGCCAAGGTGAGGGTCACACGCTGTGGGAGGGTGGCCAAGCAGTAAAAGCGTTTTCATTTTCTATCCACTGACGGTATCTTAAGAAGTTTTGATGAAGAGTTTCTGTAACGGCGGGTTGTCTGCTTTAACAGCCATTCAATTTGGCATTATCTTCAGGGCCGCTTTTCTCTGCATCCAAGGGCACAGAACATAAAAAGGCCAAGTAGAGTGTTTCATTTTTTTTTCTAGCTTTGAAAAAATTGTTGATGTTTTATGACAGAAGAGAATAAATTGACTGTATGGGGTGTTCTGTGGCCTACTTAGACCTACAAGAAAAATCAAAAGCAGAAACAGATTACACATTCCCAACTGAGCAGCCTTTGAAAGACCATCTGTACCTGCTGGTCTGTCTGTTTGTGTGGAAAAGGCTGAAAAACCTGCGGAGGGTTGACACAGATGGGACAATTTGTTCAAACTCTGGAGCCTTTACTCCTTTACTTTCAGTTTGTTTGGGCTTTCAGAACCCGTACGCACGCCAAATAAGGGGGCCAAGATGCCAGAAAATACAAAATCTCTCTCCTCTTCCAAGAAAACCGCTGTGCAGTTTGTCAGGAGTGAGAACGTAATTGAACCGACTCCAAAACACAAGGGCTGATGGGTATAAAGAGACGGATGTTGACAGCTGATAGTCAGCGGGTGCACATGCTTGGAAAGCCTAAATGAACAAAACAAACCACCAGTCTGCACTGATGCTCATGTTCAGAAATGTCTTCATGTCTTCCGAACTGGTCTGAACACCAGAGAAGAAGAGACAGGCAAATCCATCACGCTGAGATAAATTCACAGGGACAGAAATCTGATTTGTTTCGATGCCAAAATCTCTAACCTGCAAGATGTCGGGTTACCAAAACTCTGTCCAATAAACAAGCTGCCTGTGAGTCATGTGACTTTTTGTTTACAAGCCCTGGTTGGCTCGTCATTGGTCAGTGTGAAGTTAAACGAACCGAATACAAAAAAGCAACAAAGTAAACTTTTCCACTATGTTCGACCACAGAAAACAACCTGCAGGTGTGATCGCAGCCAGAGTGTTGCATCAGTCGGTCCATAGCTTGGACTCAGAGGGACATTTTCTGTCTCGTCATTTCTTCCCCGTTGTTATCTGACCCAAATACTCTTCTCTTACAAATATAGCTTGACTGTTTCTCTCTCTCTTCATCTTTCCTTCTCCTGTTCTCCTCCACTTCCTCCCCACTCACCTCTGATGTCTGACGCTCTAAGGTCTCTTTAAAATGCTGATTTCTTTTTCTCGGGATGTTAAACACAATAAATACATGAAGTCTGCGCTGTTGTGCATTCCCAACTAGGGATGTTAATCGACAATCGATTAATCACCGTTAAGAATTTGATCAATCAAGCATACAGTACTGTAAAAAAGTCTTAGACACCCAAGAGTTTTTATATAAATTGTGTCCTAGATGTTTATTCATTTTTTTTCTGCATTAGTGTGTCAGTAGACTGCTCTTTATAGTACATTTTTTTTATATTTAGAAACCTTTAATTTAATTATTTTTGAAAGCATCTTCGCTTTACTTTTTTTCTTTTACATGTGCCTAAGACTTTTGCACAGTACTGTATATTAACTGATTAATCGACAATGTAGGCTATGTGATATTTCTCATATTTTGCTGAAATCATTTACCACCACGAGGGCGCAATTTAACTTTCACCGCTGATACAGAGGAAGAAGAAAGCCAAGCAAGCGGGCGAAAAGTCCAGTGTAGGAGCATTACACCTGAAAAGACAACAGGATTCATTGTAAACATTGTAATACAATGTTGAAATACAGCAGGTCTACAAGCACAATGACAGGGAATGCAGGAAGATCTTTTAAGTTTTGCTTGGTTGATTAACTTGTTGAGTCGGCCTAAAGACAGGTGTAAAAACACACGTTTTGTATTTTCTATTTTCTATGTCAAAAGCTGTTTTTTACATAATGATTAATCGATTAATTGGTCATTAAGGTGACTGGCGGTCGATTAAGATTAAGATCGATTAAGATTGAAATTTGCATCCCTATTCCCAACGCCGCAGAGTTTAGCTTGTTTCAGATGCTCCAAATTGAACATATTTCAGCTTTCATCTGCCAGCTAAAAAAAGAAATAACACTTAACACCTGTAGTGTGTGGAGTGGTAGGAGCTTTTCCTCAAAGCCAAACCCCCGGTGCTTTCACAGCGAGGGTTTCAGGAGCTGCTGATTGTTTTGGCCTTTTGCTTTGACACTAGAAAACCCAAGAGGCAATGCCAAAATGAATCTTCTCAAACACAACGACCTCGCCCTCCTGCAACATGCAATAATTAATTTAATATTATTTATGTAAAACCACCCGTCTTATCAGCATAAATGACAAAGTGGGGCTGCAACAGATGAAGTTGTGGAGTGGGTTATGGACACTGGCGGCAAATCTTCAGTCAAAAACGTTAGATCCTTTGCCCCTTTCAACCCTTTGGTTTCTTTTGGTATAAAGCATTATAGAGCAGTTGTGTCGGTAAACATGAGTGCGCTGTGTGACGTTTACTGACGTTACACTTTATGATTTCTGCTACTGAAGTCCTCAAAATTCAGTTGAGGTTTCCATTTGGGGTCGCCAATGTGCAAAAAATGCAATGCAGCTTTAATGTTAATAATACTGGTTATTGCCTATTTGTGTTTTGCTCTGTTTTACACTTTTGTTTTAATGACACTATATGGTTTCATAGCATTTTGTCCATAAGGCTGCAGTGGCCTGATGCGTCTGAATGGCAAGTCTGGTCTGTCTAGTGTTGAAAGAGTTCCCACATCTGCTAATCATAATGGAACAATCACACAGGTGCTACGGCAGATGCGGGTATTGCTGCTGTGTGTGTGTGTGTGTGTGTGTGTCTGTGTGTGTGTGTGTGTCTGTGTGTGTGTGTGTGTGGCCTGGTCTGTTCTTTAGCTCATCACTAAACAGCAGCACACCTGTGCGTCACTTTCTGAACGGCTCTGGCTGGGAAACCGATGCGTTCCCTCCAGACGTAAACATCCACCAAAAGCACAACTAGGTCTGGGATTAAAAGCAGAGAAGTGGGTTAGGGGGTCTGGCTGTCCGTCTGCCCGTCTGATGGCGCGGCCCTTTGTCACAACGAGCAGGAAGTGTAATTTGATGCGGTTTGATGTGGCGCCACATTAGACACAAAGAGCCGCCGCTGGGCCGTCTGCTGAGCAGGGACACACACTGCTGTGATTTGGATTGGAAAAGAGATGGGGAAAGGGGGGTTGGGATGCAGAGGGATGGGGGGGGGGGGGGGGGGGGGGTTTGGTAGGTGTTACCGGCTCACTGGTGGATGTAACAAATGATGAGTCATTGCTGATGCTAAAACACAATCGAATACTCATTTTAGAAACTTGCGCTTAATCACTAACTCTCACTCTGCTACAATTAATTTGTTAATTTTTGGCAGTCAAGTATGATTTCTGAGTGCTGCTAACAAACTGGTTTTGATTTGACAGCGTAACTTTGTTCAGGAAAGTATAAGTGCTACAGTGCAGATAATTATCATCATTACAGTTAGTCAGAGGTGTGACCAGGTCACCTTTGCTGGAGTCCCAAGTCTGTCTCAAGACTTGAGGCACAAGTCTCAAGTCAAGTCCCAAGTCTAAATGTAGATTACCAAGTCAAGTCCAAGTCAAGTCCATGTCATTAATGTCAAGTCTCAAGACTAAATGTAGAACAGCAAGTCAAGTCAGAACAAATCAAGAGTCCAGTATCAATTTAATATCTTAAAGAAAACTAAATATCTAGGACTTTTCAATGCAATATGGTTTTAATAGGATAAAAACTTGGTAAGAGCATCATGAGTTTGATTTCTATAATCAGTTTCAGCTTCAATAAATTCAATCATTCCATACAAATTCAGAAAACAGAATTTAAATTCAGTCGTCTGCTGGAACAAATCTCATCACTTTCAATCTAAGTCATTTACACAAACACAAGATCTCAAGTCAAGACTTTAGAAACCTTTTCAAGTCATCAGAGTACTCTGACTTGTACTCTGACCAGAACCCAAGTCAAGTCAAGTCTCAAGTCTTCTCTTCATGAATCAAGTCAAGACTCAAGCAATTAAAACTGACTCGAGTCCAAGTCATGTGACTCGAGTCCCCACCTCTGCAGTTAGTAGTAGTAGAAGTAGTAATAGCAGTTACACTGATTGTATTAGCGCTAATAGCAGACATAGCAGTAGTGGTAGTAGTAGTAGCAGTAGTAGTAGTAGTAGTAATAGTAATAGTAGCAGTAGCATAGTAGTCATAGTATTGGTAGTATTAGTAGAAGTATTAGTAGCAGTGGTAGAGGTAGTAATAGTAGAAGTTGTTGTTGAAGTTGAGCTGACAGGTTTATGCTGCAGATGACAATAAATCACCAGTGGGCCAATCAAGTGTTTCACACACAAACATCAAAAGATAAATGAAAGACTAACAGAACTGTAGTTGGATAAGTGAGCAGTTTTCTTAAAAAAGAAAGAGTCTATTGTTGGCTTTCATCATTTCAAAGATACCTCAAATTTCCCCACTTTTGTAACAGTGAGAATGTAAGCCTGTGTGTGAGTGTGTGTGTGTGTGTGTGTGTGTATTTGTGGATGTACGAGTGGCAGGGATAATGGCCTGAGATAATAGGGAAGTGAAGACCAGCTCCTGTCAAAGCCCTTTGCCTGCTGTGTTCGTACCTTTTAGAGGATGAAATGGAGACTGTTTGATTACAGAGAGAGACAGAGGGTGAGGAGGAGGAGGAGGAGGAGGAGGAGGAGGAGGAGGAAGCTGATGAAGGTGAAGGCAGGAAGGTTCAGTGTGGGAGTCAGACAAAGTCCATTTCACAACGAGGCCGATTCACAGCTGGGCAGAAGAAAAGACACAAGTATGAGGGGCAAGGGTGAAAGTAACTAAGTACATTTACTCCTGTTAATGTAATTGAGCATCTTTTTTGTGTACTAATACTTTTATGAGTATTTTTGACGTTTACTTGTGCATTACAGAGTAATTTTGTAAGCTCTCCCTAAGTTTTGCATCAGATAGTGGCCAATGTAAAATGCATCAAACTTACAAAATAATATTTAACATCATAAATAAACATACAGATAAAGATAAGATTAATTTAACTAAATGCAATTTTAAACGCTTAATTTTATGTGATATTAGCTTTGTTAGCATTAGCCAAAAAGCCAAAGCCAGCTACAGTATAATTGGTTTGTTGTTTAGCTAGTTCGCTAGCATCGCTAGCTTGTTGAATAGCTTGTAGCAAAAGTAACATCAATGTAGTAACGTTATTGAATAATGATGATGATGGACATTTTTAGGTTTTTTTGTTACTGTAATCCTATAACAGAATAGTTATGTGAAGAGGAAAGTAAAGAGAAGAGAAAAGTGTAGAAAAGTTTTGTGTTGATTCATGATTTACATTGTTTATTTTGTTAAGTTTTTTTTCTTTTTTTCAGTTAAAAGAAACTAGTTTGTCCTTTTATCTTTACCTTTACTTCAATACATTTTTACACCAGTAGTTTCACTTCAGAAAAATCTTTAGCAAAGTTACAGTAGTTCTACTCAAGTAAGATATTTTGGTAATCTTTCCATAATGAGAGGTGTGTGTAATTTTTGTGATAAATACCCTTTAATCGTGAAGTAATAAATATTTCGATCATTTGGCTTTTTCCAGCACTGGATCACGTAATGTTGCCTGAAAAGCACGTGTACAGCTGCAGCAGCGAGCTGCAAGTGGCATGACTTTATGGTTAAGAGCTGGACAAATCACCTTGTGAGGCAGCTGGATTCGCGAGATCACGATCACGCGAGAATCCATCTTGCCAGGCTTCAAGTTACGTGTTTGTGGCCGAACCACAGCGGTACGGACCAATCAGCGTGCTATGAGGGCAGCTGGGGGTGGGGCCTAGGTGTGGCGACAGCGAGAAGCGACTGTTCGTTCACAACAATGGCGGCTCCTAAAGAGGCTAGCATAGATGCTGCTATAACATCAGTTATTTCTGAACTGGAGAGTATTTCTTCATTGAAAGAAGAGCAAAGAACGGCACTGAAGGCTTTTCTGGATGGAAAAGATGTTTTCGCTCTTCTCCCGACCGGCTTCGGCAAGAGTTTGTTTATATGGTTTGTTGATCTGATTGGTTGAAGTTAGTTAGTATTTTTTGAAAGTGCCTGCCCTTTTCCAAACTTCCCAGATGGTTCTGTGTAACAAACCATCTGGCAAGTCAGGTTACTGGACAGGTGGAGAGCCACAGACTGACCTGAAGTCTGCTGTATGGAGCCGTTTCAAAATAAAACATCAACTGCCTGCTGCACACATCTTGACCTACATTCTCCTCTGATGCAGCGGTGACTAACGAAGCCTGACACTCTGCCAGCAGTGACCAATACATGTAACAGAGCAACACACACACACACACACACACACACACACACACACACACACACACACACAGAGAGAGAGAGACCAAAGCGCACATATGCTCATCCACACATGAAATACTGCAGGTTGTGCTTTCCATTGTAAATATTTGATGATTTTCATTGTGTCTTGCTCAGTGGAAAGAACTAAGAAAAATGAGAGGTCATCATAAATTCAGGCTTACAGTTGAATTGGAGCCTGTGTGTGTGTGTGTGTGTCTGTGCGTGAGAGAGAGAGAGAGAGAGAGAGAGGGAGGGAGAGAGCGAGCGGGAGAGAAAGAGCGAGGGAGAGAGAGAGAGAAAGAGAGAGAGAGATGTTAAGGTACTCACTGATAAAATCAGCAGTTTTTTTAAGTCGTTTGTTGATGGTTTTTGTTTTATTCCTTTTATTTCTGTGTGTGTGTGTGTGTCTGTGTGTGTGTGTGTGTGAGAGAGAGAGAGAACAACGCTACTACATGGAAAGAAACATTGAAAATGCGAAGACATCAATTGAGGTGGAGCTCATATATATGTAATCAAGCAATTAAAGTTAATAGACTTCCAAACAATGAGCTAAAATAAACCCAGCGGCAAGAAAAACAACAGTAATCTAAGACACGCGCGGGGCTGTCTATTTTTATCAGCAAAACTTTATTGAATAAATTAAATAAATAATATTAAGCAATTATTTTTAAGCTTTGAGTCATCGGTCCTGAAGTCTGAAAGCTCAAGAGGTCTGGAGCTCAGTGCTATTTACAGTTCTTGCTTACACACACACACAGACACACACACACACACACACACAAACAGCTACTTTCACATTTAATCCCACTACTCCCATCTCATTAAGCCGCCTGTTAACAACAAAAGTGCCAATAAAACAATAAGTTAATTAAAAATGTACTTGCTGAAGCCTCCAGAGCTTTCAGTCAGGATTATGACTGAGTGTGATCAGAGGACTGCTGTGTGCTTCTGGAGATAAAAATATCCACTGCAGATCTGCTGCATGTCTGTCAGCAGCCTGTAAGTCTGAAGACAGACACGGCTGTCAGTCAGTGAGTCAGTGAGTCAATCAGTCAATCAGTCAGTAAGTCAATTAGCTAAGTAGACAATTAGGCAGCGAGTCAATGAAGCTGTGAGCTAATTAGTCTGTTAGGCAGGCAGTCAGTAACTCTGTCAGTCAGTCAGCAAGGCAGTAAGTCAGTATGTCAATCAGCTAGGCAGTAAGTCAGTTAAGCAGTCAGTCGGTAAGTCAGTCAGCTAGGGAGTCAGTCAGTAAATCAGTCAGTAAATCAGTCAGTCAGTGAGTTAGTCAGTCAGTCAGTCAGTCTGTCAGTGAGGAAGTCTGTCAGTCAGTCAGTAAGCTAGGCAGTCAGTTAGTAAGTCAATCAGTAAGTCAGTCAGTCAGTCAGTCAGTCAGTCAGTCAGTCAGTCAGGCAGTCAGGCAGTCGGTTGGTTGTACACTTACTATGGCTGCACAAATATAAAAATATGTACGATTAAAAACTTAATTTTTGGCTGAGAGGGAAAAGTGCTTCAACCCGCTTCCTAAACAACAAATCCCTAAGCATTAGCGTTATGTTTTCTCTCCTCCACACCTTCAGTTGAACATGTTGCAGGCAGTAGAAAGTAGAAATCAGTTTTTTTTTTAGGTCTAGAGACTCCTGTTCCTGACTCAAATGTATCTGGACAGATATTTCATCAGTCAGGCAGTTTCAGCTCCATGCTCTCCTGACATGTAGGGCATTTCTCTCTGCAACATTATGCAGAGCAGCAGCAGCCTGGCTCCCCCTTGTTCTGAATTTGAAGTTAATTAGCAGCTAATCAAACTGCCACTGAGGCAGCAGGGCGGCCTGGAGAGCAGGGAGACATCCTTCAACTGGCAGGCCTCCGCCCCGCTCAAGTATACTTGAGCAAAACACTGAATCCATCAGTAGAGACGCAGCAATCAGTTTGTTTGTTTTTTGGGCCGACAGCAGTTACTAATTTTTTAACTGTTTGGTCGGTCGATTAGCCTTCTGATCACCAACTAAACTGATGCACACCACCAGTCTAAAGTTTGGACACACCTGACTGAATGTTTTATGTTTTTCATTCTCTTAAAGCCATTTTGATCTAAAAGCTTTTGCTTATACTTAATACTTGAAATGTGTTTCTTAGACAAATATAAATAGTGAAGTTGATCCTATGTATGAATTTCTTTCCAAAGCCTTCGCCTTTCCATCAAGGCAAAGGGCGGCTACTTTAAAGAATCTAAAATATAAGATAGTTTTGACTTTTTTGGTCGCTGCATAATTCCATTTGTGTTATTTCATAGTTTTGATGTTTTTACTATTATTCTAAAATGTGGAAAATAGTAATTTACCAGACTTTCTACCAACAATCATGTAAAAGTGCACAGCATGCACAAACAGTAAACTTAAAATAAAATCTATTTAGTGCTGTGTCTACCAGATTGTTCTTGTGTGACACTGCTGGACAAACCATGTGGAAATGAGTTTTTATTCACACATAAAAACAGAAAAATTTTCCTTGAGGAAGCAAAGGCTCTGCCTTCTTTCCAAAACAAACTGTTTTTGATCATACTGGCCATGGAAAATGTCCGTGTGGCGAATAAAAAGTCAATTTGGAGTGCTGTCCTAGTTTCTTTTTCATTATCATACTGGCTACAAAATTCATAATGCAACTTCAGAAATTAATATATGCGAGCTGCCATTTATATTAACGGTTGAAAATGGCGAATGAATCAATAATCCATCACTCTGAACTTGACCCTGAACTGAACCTGAATGTTCTGTTCAGACAGGAGTGACATGAAATGAGCAAGTCTCTCTCTGAACTGTAAAAACAGCAAGGCCACCCAATGAATGGATGGGCCCATTATCTATTAAAAAAAACAAAAAAACAAAGTGTACTGAATTACTGTAAAATGAGAACATGAGCGTAAATAATGAATGAACACCTTGACCGCAGTTGACCGATTTGGTCTATTGGCCGATTATGATCTGTGCCAAAGGAGGTAATTACATTTACTGAGTAGCATTTTTGTGTACTTGTACTTTTTTGAGTATTTGTTTAAGTCAGTTCACTTTACTACATATCCATTACAGAGTAAAAATGCTGTATGTTCTCCATAAGCATCAGAAACATCAGAGCCATTAGCAGTGAACAGTAAGTAAGATGAGAACAGAAGAGTAATCTGACTTTATTTTGTAAAGTTTTACAGTTTTTCCAATTAAAAGAATCCAGTTTCACCTCTGTCCTCTCGTCCTTTTAGAGTCACATGGGAAAGATCACATCTAGAACGTTCTCCTGTCTAAAAAGAAACTCAGTAACTTTTACTGTTACTTCAGTAGATTTTTACACGAGTAATTGTACCTCTACTTAATACCTGGGTGTTATGCTAGATGCCAGCCTATCACGGACTCCTCATACAGAATTTATTTGTAAGAAGATACAGCAGCGCATTTACTTTCTTCGTAGACTCAGATCTTTTGGAGCCAGTAGCCAGATTATTTTCCTGTTTTTTAAATCAGTTATTCAGAGTGTCATGCTGTACAGTAGTACAGCCTGGTTCAGCTGTCTATCTGTGAAACTTAAAACTAAACTTTATAATCAAACCCAAATTTGTGCGAAGATTATTGGCCAACCTGTGGCACACTCCTTTCAAGCAGCTCACAACAAGAGCATGCTCAGACTTGCTTAACAGTATCTCTTCTGACTCCTCGCATGTTTTAAACGGAGAATACCAACTTCTGCCCTCCAATAGGCAATTTAGAGTCCCTCAATTTAAACACAACAGACTGAAGAATTCTTTTATACATCAGTCTATCCTGTTGCTGCCAACTGAGATCTGAATCCAGAGGATATAATGTGATACGTATGATTATCATGATTGTTTCATGTGTTTTGTACGTCTATGAAAAGTGTCATATGTGTAACTGTATGTTTAATCTGTGTGTTAATCTCTTGAACGGAATTGCCTAAGGATGCAAAACGAAT
>NW_027279550.1:0-35977 GCF_046629955.1 Centroberyx affinis
TATGTATATAAACAGAGGCAAATTTGAATTCCCATAATAGGGCCCCTTCAAAATTTAGGAAACTACAGGTCATATAATAAAAAAGTACTTACAACATTTTTATTACTTAAAGTAAAGTTCTCTTACTTTGGATAATGCTAGTCACCTACCATAACTCAACGTAGTGTATGCTAAAGAGTTACCTTAGAGCACCAGAGCGAAATATCTACTGGGAAAAATACAGATAATTTTGGTATTTATGTTCTCATTACTTTTAATGCATTGCTTACCGTCAACAAATCCTATGAAAATAACTAAATCAGCAATGTGTGACAAAAAGGCCAATCTCCCAAAAACTTGGTTGCATTCCTTTAAGCAGAACACGGCTGCCTCGCTCCGTACTCCACATTTGGTCTTCGGATCAAACATAACTCCAAGCAGACTATTCCAGATATGCAGAGCAGACTGCTGTATGACACAGGAGGCATCAGGAGGAACAGCCTGAAAGTATCAGGTGGAACAAGACCCTCATAGCTGACATTCTGCATGCCTCAAAGGCCGGGCCCTTAACCACAGCCCTGTCCCTGCACTCACCTTTGACCCCTGACCCCATGACCCCAAACACCTACAACCTCACACACCAAGTGTGGCTAACACCTATCAGCTGCATAAGTTGGGCTCATGGTCACCTAAATAAATAAATAAATAAATAAAATAAAAACACATACATACGTGCAACGCATGCACACACACAGATGAGAAGAAACTAAAGTTAACCATCCAGGCAGCAGAGAAACAGGAGGGAAAGTTTAGGCTGCAAGTTTGGATGTTACCACTTTGTGTAGAGCCAGCGTAACAGGTGCTTTATAGACATCGTTTCACTTTGATTGATCTGCTCACGGTCAGTGAGTGTACAGTGGTCAGCAGGGACAAAGTTTGAAAATAGGCAAAGACCAAAGGCTGTATATAACTGAGGCTTTCAAATGTTATCATCTCAAAAAAAGTACCAGCTAGTGTGATGGGTGTCCCTTATTTATTTATGTTTTACTGCCATTTAACACATTGCATGTGTGAATTTTGGACATTGCACGCGGTGTTAAATACTGTGTGCATGTGTGTGTTTGTCATCCCGATCTTTTCATCTATTCCTGTCTGATGGGCTCCAGTAGGTAAAGCCTAACTGGGATCTAACAAGGTAATTAGGCGTGGTGTGGCCTCACCAGAAAAAGCCTATGACCAACATTCCAGCACTAGCTGTCACACCGCTCACACTCACAAATTCAGTTACATGGGCTTGACCGAGGCCCAGGCAGCGTGGCCCTGAGGCGACACAGCTGCATGTTTCACCTTGCCTACTGTCCTCTCTCCAGCTTTACCACACCAAACTACCCACGCAATACATGCCCCTAGTGTTTTAACAAATCCTTTGTTTCGCACCGCTTGTCCAAGAGAATACAGACCAACGAGATAAACATAAACAAGCTGACAAGGCCACAGAATGATTTTTTTTTACCTCCGCCAAGGAGGCTATGTTTTCGGTGCCGTTGTTTGTCTGTTTGTCTGTTAGCAGGATTACGGAAAAACTACTGGCCCGATTTTCATGAAACTTTGTGGAAGGGTGTAGCATGGGCCAAGGAAGAACCCATTACATTTTGGAGTGCCCTTCTAGTTTATGACTGCTGGGGTTGTGCTGCAGTGTGGATGGCGGTGGTCTCAGTGAGAGGGCGATGAAGGCTGATAAGCCCAGCTACGGCTCAGCCCAGCTCCATACAACCATGAACTGTTTACATGAGACACCAGAAGGAGAGGAGGAGGAGGAAGCAGAAAGAAAGTGGGTGGGTGGGGGTCGTGGGGGGGCAGTGTAGTAGTACATGTGGAGCATGCAACAGAGGAGATAATCCCAAACAAATCAGAGAGAGAGTCAAACTTAGGTAGACAAACAAGGGCTAAACCACCATCAGGTCCCACACACACCAAGGGGTGAATGAGAGCAAAGTAATGGAAAAGAGAGGATAGAAATTAGTGAGGAGAGTGGGGTGAGAGAGAGAAAGTCGTGCAGTCCACTGGCTGTGTAGCCCTTCATGTGTGCGCCACTCCCTGCCAGTGGTTAAATACAGGCCGAAATACACTGAACGCTCCAGGCCTCCTGCCGCCGCTCAGCCTGTTGTGGTGTGTGTTGGGGGAGGCCAGATTCAGTCATCAGTCATGGGTGACTGTCTGTGCACTCTCCGTTTCAACAGTGTGTGTCCTACTGCTCTTGGCGGCCTCAACTTCTCCTAAACAAGAGCTGTGATTACAACATGGCAGGAACCAGAGGGAAAAGACACTAATAATAAGACACTAGTGTAAGAAGAGGTTGTTTTCCACTACTTCCTCAAATCCAGAACATTCTGAGTAAAAAAAAAAAAAAAAAAAAAAAGGCACATTGCTCAATCTAAAACGGTGAAACGTGGTGCCTGCCTCTGAGTTTTCAGAAGTGAAAGTTAGGAGAGGCATTATTCTGGTCTCTCTCACATACACAAACAAACACGCACACAGTCAGCGAGTCAGGTGCAAGCCAAGCTGAACATCTAGAACACCCACTCCAGCCAATTGCCAGCAGCATCAGCAAACACCTCATACATGACAGCCTTTATCAAACACGCAACCAGACGCAATATCATTATCAGTGCTCCAAAGACAACTTCTCGAGTGCAGAGATCATTCATTACTCCCATAGTAATGGAGGAGATCTGGGCCTGTGCCGTGTGGAGCGGACCGGAAACGGGACCAGAGAAGCTTCAGGAACACAGAAGACTAGCGTTGTCTTTGTTTTTAGACCACTGCAGCCGTGACAGAGCCAAGGCTGTGCAGGCATCAGAAGAGAGTGTGACGACATGTGACTTCGCAGTTCCATCTGTGCTGAATGGATGTGCCAGACAGACACATGGAGTTACCCTGGCAACTGAGCAACAGCGTCAGTTGGAGGACACGCAGAGAAAAAAAATAAGGTTGATGCAGAACCGAAACGCCTTTAGAATACCTATAGCGTCCGGCAAGAGATTACAACATGGCCATCATTCACGGGGAAGAAAACTCAATTCATAAACTGCATGGAACTATGGTGGTTTCAATAGGCGGTTCCACACACACACACACACACACACACAAACACGTGTTGCATTTGGGAACATCCCTTATAAATTGTGTAGCGAACGAGATGTAATGCAGAGCAGGGTAACATAACCTGAGACAGACCAGGGTTTGAACTTGCTGACGCACAAGCCCTACGGTGTTCTCTCCCTTTCTCCTTTCTCTCGTACACACACACACACACACACACACACACACACGGCTCTGATTCTGAGAGGGGAGTTTCATTTCGCACACAGATGTAATCTCTAACTAATCACATTTGCAGGCCTTGGACAGAGCAGCTACACCACACTGCAGAACAGATGGGCCCACGTACACTCGGCAGCTCTGGGATTAGCCAAGCCCTGTAGGTGGAGGTGGGATGTAGAGTTGCTGGCGGAGAGATTACAATAGAAAGTGGTTGGTGCTCAAATGACGTTAAGAGGAATCTTTTTTCAAGCAGGTCTAATCATTCAAAGTGGGAAAATTGGCATCACTGTTGCATCGGTGATTTAACTTCTACGTCTATGAAGATATTCCTCTATGGATGATTTTCTCCCGCTGATTGCACCAAGACCCATTGTTTCAATTAAGAACTGCTGGCCAACAGCTTTGTAATGACAAGAAAGCAATAGATAATTATGTGTTATATACAAAGTGATGTTTTAAGAATAAAAACAGCACTGCAACCAAGTGAGCTGACAACGAAAATCCTGTAGACAAGTAATAGCTGGATTAAACATATCCTCCAGAAGATTACATTGTTTCTGTTGGCCAGCAACAGATATGCAGCGTGACGTATTTGTTTACAGTTGGAAAGAGAGACGAAGAACAGGAGGAACCCCAAAATATACAAAGATAATTCAATGCAGCGTTTGTCAAGGCAATATGTGTATGAATGGGTCTTACATTGCTTAACACCAACAACGCAAAACGCCAGGCTACTCTCTTTCCCCCCCTGAAGGAGGATAGAATACTGAATCAACTATATGTTATTGGATTAAGCTCTAATCTCTGAAGACTACTTAGGTAAACCTGTCAGAAGAACCCTTCACACTCATCGACCGCTGCCGATAGGCTGCGGCACACATTTTCTTTCAAGCCATTTTTCCAGCTGTGGTAACCTATGACAACTCCCAACTTTCTCCCGAATTTAGCCTAAATCAGATGATGCCAAGTAACAACCAAAAGAAAATTCCTAACAGACTCCATCTCTGACATATGGAAGACTGAGGCACTCCAGCATTTGGAAAGAATTAAGTTTCATCTCCCCTTTTGGGCTGAACTTTAACTATAGTCTTATCTCACCACTCAATCTGACAATGCTTTCAACACTGCTATGCCTATCAGTCATTATTTTCCAATGAATAAACACAGTCTACATCTAGTTGACTATTCAAAGACGGTTGCTGAATACAAATTAGATTGTTTTCAGTTTTTTTTCCACATAAGACGACACCACAGCACTGTAAAAGCGTCCCAGTTATGAGTTTGAACCTGTGGCCTGTGGGTCATGTGTTAAGTGTTGAGAACAGCAGCTCCACACAGCCGTACCAAATATCGATACAGAACATTCCTTAGAGCTCTTTAAAACAGGGTCAGGGGGGCAAGCAACAGCAGCGTCACACATAAAGGACACTGACACAAAGAGTGTGTTAGAGAAGGGGTTTGAGCAGAGGCAGGGCTTTGTTTTAAAGAAAACAATGGCAGACTAATAGTGAAATAGGCTGCTGGTTCTGTGTGAAGCTAATTCTGTTTGACAGATAACAGAACCGGCCCACTGAAGTGTGTGTGTGCTCCAAATGCATATCTTTCAGTATTCTTGACTTTGGCCATCCACAAACGAAGGTAAGAATGACAGATGCAATCACCCAGCCAGGAAGCAACGGCATGCTTTTTGAATTAGTGGAGATATGAGGTTTGGAAAGAAAGCTCTTAACTTTTTAAGATGGGTCAATAAAAGGAAGAATGATTATCAGTGACAGTTTTGGGTCTCATGGTTCTCTTGTCCGTTTAGTAATGCTAGTTATGATAGTGACATCTTACTGTGACTATTATTAGGAGACCTAGGCCTACATTGTCAAAGACTCATTTGTTATGAAAAGTTCAACAGATACCTAACTACATTTTAGTTGTGATACAACAACAAAGATCGAATGATTAATAAAGGTTAGGCCTGTATTTATAATTTGGCCATGAACAATTAATTGTTCTTCTTGGGATAGGAAGTATGCCTGGCATCATGTTACAAAGAATAGATTCATTACTAAAGACTATCAGTCATTGAAATCAATATTATTGATCCACAGATGTGCTTACATTAATGGAGGTAGACAATAAAGTAAGGCACATGCAGAATAAGTTGCTAATTGCTAGACCATGAGGCCATCATCCAGTAGAAGTGTGAAAGCCTTATTTCAGTATGAAACACCTGCCAGCTGAACTTGGGAGGAGCCCTCTTGTTCACAAACTTGCCCTCATAAATACATCCAAGTCGTCAGTGTCCAGAGCCGCAGGTCACCCCTTTGCCAGACTGTATTAACAAGTCTTTACAACTTGCTGACTTTGTTTACTTTCATAATAACTTCAGGCCTAAACTTCCATGCAAATTCTACAAGCCAGACACCAGCTATGCCTGTAGTATTGTTTGTGAATGAACCCACGCCACACCCAAAGCAGTCCCCGGAGGGGAGCTGTACGGGGGTTCACCGCCAATGAGGTATCCAGAGCCTAGCGCCTGCAGAGGGCATGGCTGTTGATAAGCCCTGCAGGGCTAACAACACATCAGAGGCGTACGGGTGTAAAGATATAGCGCGCAAAAATGGGTCGACCTGAAGCCCCACGTCCCCCAAAAGAGCAGCCCACTGTGTGGCGACTTAAGTAAACAGGGAGGACTGTACGGAGGGATAACACATTGTCAACTAAGCTAACTATGTCTCCCCCGATACACAACAAGCTCACACTACAACCTCAAAATCAGCAGACAGGTTCTGCACATTAGCATGTTGTAATGTTGGCTAGCGTACGTTAGCTTGATAAGGGAGCGCATGATTTATTATCATATCGTAGCTACTCCATTTCTTGGTGGGGTGGGGTGGGGCGACTAAGTATTCACGTGGGTGGAGGTAGAGATAAAACAATAGCTAAATAATCCAGATGGACCCAGCTTCCTACAGATAATCTGCATTACTAACACCATGTCTAGATTTACGAATTACTCACACAGCCCCGGCCCCTTCCTCCTGATCGATGCCAATCTACTATGATAGGAGCGAACCTTGTACATCAAAACAAACACACCCAAGACCGTTTGTGCGGCTTAACGTTAACGTTGGCTAGCTAGCTCAGTGGCAGGCATTTCCATTTCTGTAATCTTCCATACTCATGAGGAGATTTTCTTAAATGATGCTGCAAACGATAACAAACTTTGTCCCATACTGTACTACAAATCACCACTCACCGAAGTGTACCGATTTCTTCTTTCTTCTACTACGGCTCCAGTCCAAACCTCCTTGATTAGAACCCAGTAGAACACTGCAGATAGGAAGCTAACAGTTAAGCTAACGACCAGAGCGATGCGCCTCGCAACAGCTGTGTTCTGTTTTGAATGAGGGTGAAGAGACGCACAGCCAACGGGCGGAGCTTCAAGCGCGCAAGGGGGACCCACCCGCCCTCATCCAAAATAGAAAGGCTCGGTTTATCCGATTTATAGAGAGATGTTTTATTAATGTCTATAGTATTTGTGGGCTGCTGTTACAATATCAAGTACAATTCTGGCAGATAGGCCTTTCATAGCGCCCACCAATACAGTCCCCGGCTTTAACAACAATAAAACAGTGTGTGTGTGTTTTGAGAAGCCCGCCGAGTTCATGTCTTTGATTCTGACTCCCTCTTGTGGTAAAGTCACCATGGTGACCGCACAAGTGATCGTGGAAGTGTGTCGGATATTTATTGTGTAGGCTAATTCAGGACATTGTATTCCTACTATTCTAGACAGTAAACATTAAACAAACAGATGTTCGATGGGTTTTATTACATTACATTGCACGACTAATTGTTTGTATGAGATAATTTAATTCAGTGAATAAGCAGCTCATTGGAGAGCTTCATAACTGACTTGCAAATTTGGCATCAAGTGTCTTTTTCAGAAGTCCTCTCTTCTAACGTGTTTGTCGGACAACGAAAAATATATTTTGCTGGAGAGAAATAAAAGCAATCTCTGCATTTCACTGTTGTATATGCAGGCGGAACAGACTAAAACAGTTCAAACTGTCCGAACCCTGTTCTTGTACTTAATATTTTTTACAGTACACAGCAGAATCATTTAAGCTGGCAAATACAGAAGACCTGATCATTCAGTGTTAGTTACTATGCAATAACCGATTACAAGAATCCAGAGTTGTGCACATCCACATTTTATTGCATTCATATCTTCTAGACTGAAGATCTACTCAAGTTGTAATGTGCCCCTTGAATTGAGGTGGCCACAAACTGTAGATGAGGTAAATAGTTCCACTTTAACCATTCTTTTTGATACAAACAACAAAACAACTCAACCCTTTAATCAGACATATGCTGAGGCTGACCAGGTACTGTCTGACTACACACATAGGCTTGGCCACACAAACAACCTGACATACAAATAGACCACCAAATGTGATGAAAAAATCAATGCAATAAAGATTTATTCAGCCGCATTACAATCACTCCCCAAACTTGAGCTGTCTCTCCTTCTGCAAACCATGCAGCTCCCTCGCTCTATTCTTCAGCTCCTCCGCTTTCTTTTCGTCCTTTTCTGTGCCATCCCCGAGTTTGTACATGCGGCTGGCGTTAGCACAGCCCCACACATGTCCCAGCTCACAGGCCCTGTTGGCATACTTCAAGGCCAGAGCCATGTCTGGTGCCAACCCTGCGGAGTTGCCCTGAATGAACAGAGTGCTGAGGTTAAAACAAGAGGGAGCAAAGCCACCAGCGCATGCCTTCTCATAGTACTGCCGGGCCACTGCATTGTCAGGTCCTCCTTCCATAGCTCGTCCATCATGGGCTAACAGACCCACGTTATGGCAGGCATCAGTGGACTTCTTTCCTCCTGCATTGCAGGAGCGGATGAAGCAGGAGTAGGCTGTTTTCAAACACTCAGTCACCCCACCTGGTGGAAGATTTGGGAGACCAACAGATATCATAACACCATGTCAAGTGTCAAATTTGCAGGTCTTAAAATTGTAAGGATTTACTGAATGTTTGTGTTTTTGTCCCAACTCATGCGACACAAAATGCAAAGTGAACCCCCCAAAACACAAGGCAATAAGAAACAACAAAAAGCAGTGTTACTGGTGTACCTTTGCCTGTGACATGGTAAGCCCCCAGTTTATAGCAGCTCTCTCCATGCCCATTTGTTTCACAGTTATGTTTGAGCACTTGTGCCGTGGCTTCATAGTTTTTCCTCACTCCCTCCAAGTAGTCAGCTAGCCTTTGGCATCCTAAGAGCGAGATGACAGAAGAGAATTGGTAAACAAAACGACATCCATTACAGGGAAGGAATATGTTTTTTTCAAGAACACATACATTGAAGAATACGGGTAAATACATTCAGCACATTTCAAACATTTGTTCTCCGCCCTTCAGCACCACTGAGCTGTGGACAGCGCAGGTTTTACCTTCAGGATCCTTCTCTCCGTAACACTGGTAGCTGTATTCCACACCCAGATTGTCCAAAAACTGTTTCACCTCCTTTTCATCTTCAAAGTTTATAAGTCCAGCCATCTTCACCTTAAATATCACGTGCGGTTCTGACTTTTACTGTAACCTTAAAACAATCACATGTGCTGAAGACTTACCACCACATCTACTACTTATGACCTTGCTGACTGGTGGATGAGTTAAATGTTAAGTCTTCGGAAGGTGCTTTCCGTAAAATTGAACCAGATAAATCCTCACAGATAGTCACCATTCACCTTAATCTTCTGAACAAAGGAATATTTATGCTCATAATTGGTTTCCTTTGAAGGAATTGACGTTTGTATGGTCCATGAATCTCATGCGTCCATATAGCTGACTTCTTCCTGGTTTCATAATCCTTTCCACCGGGCTTCCGTAGTCCAGCCCCCTCGCTTATGTACTTCCAGTGTTGTGACCTTTGTTTACTGTCTGTCTAGTCAAAAATAGATCCAATTGCTCGCTGCGAAAAAAAACTGCTCCAACAGGTTGCTTATTCTGAGCCACGTCCGCTCTACTGATTGATTGACATGCTTTAAAAATGAGATCCAAAATAGCAGAAAGCTGTCTAAATTTTTGCATGGAACCGCTAGTCCACAACAGAAGCACCGACAAGTTAGCTAGCTCGTTGGCTAACGTTCGCTTCAGCTAGCTCGTCGTCCTCTCGCAACTATTTTGAGTAAGATTAGCGAAACGTCAGGCTCGCAAGCAAGTAAAACTGAAAATCGAGACAGTTAAATTCGAGTCGGCCGACGGCTAGCAGGCGTTAGCGAAAACTGTCGCGGTGAAGAAGAAGACACACGTCTTGCTTGCATCAACTAAACCTACAGTTAGTTTACGTTAACCATGGCCTATAATTTCCTAAACACGGTGAGTTGCATAACGTTACATTCCTGTTATTTGTATGGAACCGTTGTAGTTGTGTTTTTTTTTTTTTTGTTTTTTTTTTTTTTTAATAATATGCTATTTGCAGTGCTTATTCATTGCATTCGAGTGATTACATGAATAAAATATTATGTTCTAGGATAAGCACGAACGGTGCATGTATTGGAAGTTGCCATGTTAATAAACATCTACATTGTGTTTTCAGGACGAGGCGTCTCCAGCATCTCTGACGGACCTGTGCCTCACCTATGTCAGCCAGAACCTGGAGTGTTTCTGTGTGAAGCACCCTGATGGGTCTCTTTGTCTCAGAGAGGCGGTACTCTTCCCACAGGAGCTGGCAGATCAGCTGCTGGCCAAGATGGCCATTGAGGGTGAGTGCAAACATGGACCTCTAAGACACCCCCGACCACTCCAGATTCCTGATCCTAGATAACCACAGCTGTGTAGGCTTGTAGTCTAGGTTTTACAGTTAATTAACTTCTAATCACTTATCCTGCTTATCGTAATCACTCTTTAATGCATGTTGAAACAATAAAAACACAACAGTAGACCCACCTGAATAATTGCTATGATTACCTTGCTGAAAAGTAAATGTCCAAACCACAGAAAATGTTTGTCTTTTTCTTGCATGATCTCTTGAACAAGTTTTGGCATGTTGGCTATGGTGGTGAGGTCTTCAAATGGGCACGAACAGTTTTATATTCCGTTCTAAAAATTGTTGTGTGACCTTTTTAGGGCCACTTATCCCTGCATGACACCCACCAAACAGGCTATGTCGCCACCTAAGCCTTTCTTAAAGTTAGGGAAACCATGCCCAAGGTCCACAGAGGCAGAATTATGCAAGGCTGAGTGTTCAGTCCTGGTGAATCCAAAGGTTAAAGGGTAAATGATGTTTCTTCTGCCACAGGTCTGCTGAATGACAGTACGGTGGGTGTGTTCCGCAATTGCGAATACCTGCGGCTGAGGCGAGCGTGCATCCGCACAGCGCGTATCTCTGCGGAGGCCTTCCAGAGAGCCCTCTGTCCTCACAGGCTCCTGGAGCTGGATGCTGCCAGGGTCAATGCAGACCTCACCATCACTGATATAATACAGGGGCTGGCCACCAATAAACACTGCCAGGTAAAGAGAGGATGTATCAAACCAAGTGTGAGTTGGTGTTAGAGCGAAAGAGGAACTTTCTATCAAACCACCCTTTCCATGCTCAATCTTAAAAATACCACTTTGTCTCTGTGTGTATATAGAGAGAACAAAAAAAAACTGACTACACCCATGTCTTTGTTGTTTTTCCTCTTATTTTCTCTTTCTAGGAGTCCCTCCAGCGGCTTGTCCTAACTGGCCTCACCACTGTGGAGGAGCCAAGCCAGCACCGCTTCAGCTCCCTGCAGGGCCTGCGCTCCCTCTCTCTAGCCAACGTAGACTTCTATGACTCCGGGCTAGCCGACGTGTGTTCCCTGCCTCGGCTGGAGAGCCTGGATCTCTCCAACACTTCAGTCACCAACCTGAGCCCCCTGCTGGGCCTGAGGAAGAGGCTCCGCTCACTAACACTGCACCAGCTGAAGAGGCTGGAGATGAGCACTGCACAGCTGCTGGGGGTCATAGGGCAGTTGGATGTGTTGCAGGTTAGTGGAGCGGTAGAGCTGAGTTTGTCACTTTTTAATGTATTATTAATGTTTCTATGTGTTTGATACTTTTTCAGAAGAGAACTATCAAAATGATTTCACAGGCAACACTTGTTGGGTTTTACTCACAATGCTTGTGTGTGTGTCGGTGTGAAAACATTACCCATGCAGCACCTGGACATCAGTGATGATAAGCAGTTTACCTCTGACGTGGCTCGCCAGCTGCTTGGCCAGCCGGGGATCCTGCCCGCTCTCGTATCGCTGGATGTGTCGGGGAGGAAATATGTATGTGTGTTTTGAGTTTGTTTGTCTCTGTGTCTGTCTGTGAGTGCGTGAAATCAGTGGGCGACTGTGTGAGTGGGAGAGAAAGCATACATATATATTTCAAGATGTAGAGTCAAGTTATTTCTTGTGTGTGAATGCTGCAGGTGACAGATGCAGCTGTGAAGGCATTTGTTGAGGAGAGACCAGGCATGACCTTTGTGGGACTTCTGGCCACAGATGCTGGTTTTTCTGATTTCCTCTCTGGAGAAGGGAATCTAAAGGTAGGTGTGGATGCATACTTTCACAATTATAACTGTGTGTAGACATGCAGGTGTGCTAAATTTTCATGTGTGTGTGTGTGTGTGTGTAAAGGTAACTGGAGAAGCCAACGAGACCCAGATCTGTGAGGCACTGCGTCGCTACAGTGAGAGAGAAGGGTTTGTGAGAGAAGCTCTGTTTCATCTGTTCAGCCTAACCCATGTGATGGAGAAACCACGGCCCGACATCCTAAAGGTACACCCACATAATTATCCCTGGGAATACACTAATTTCTTCATTCCAGAGAGACAGAATTCTTTGTTTTCAGCTTTAAAAAAAAATACTATAGAACCACCTTACTTCCACCCAGAGTGTTGTTATGGAAAGTACTGTCACAAATCCCCAACCACATGTTCCCCATCTCTCTTGCTTAACACACATAATGACGCTATTTCTGCTTTTCTATTCTCTTGGGTCTCTCTAGCTGGTGGTTTGGGGTATGAAGAATCACCCTGCCACCCTGAATGTCCAACTGGCAGCCAGTGCCTGTGTGTTCAACCTCACCAAGCAGGACCTGGCAGCAGGAATGCCAGTCCGACTGTTGGGTACAGTCACCCAGCTGCTGCTGGAGGCCATGAGGACTTTCCCCAACCACCAACAGGTAGCTTCTCACACTCACTGCTCTCCTAGTAGCATATACCATGCATGCCATGTCAATCGCAGGAGCACGATTAGATGCGGAAGATTGCCTCATGCCAAGAAATCTGCGTTTGACGTCAGAGTCGATGTTACTGTAAAACGCTGTTATAATCAGATAATCATATTTTGGTATCCTCCCCTTCCTGGGCCCGTAGAACAAAACAGTTACAGACAAGAAGAGGAAATTACCTAACAGAGTGTGTCAGGTCAATGCAATCAGGCATTGTTCAGGTTCTGCTCTGACGTCCATTTTGGTTCCTCTGTCTCTAGCTGCAGAAGAATTGTCTGCTGTCTCTGTGCAGTGATCGCATTCTACAGGAAGTCCCATTCAACAGGTGGGACATACACACTATCTCATGAGACTAATATTAATAGTAATAACGATAACAATAAAGATATATTATTGTTGTTGTTGTTAGTAGTAGTAGTTGTAGTATTAGTAGTAGTATTATACTATTCATAATGTAAATGTACCAATAATAATAATCTTTGTTTATTTAGCACTTTTCAAAATATGGTTACAAAGCTCTTTAAGTAAATATAAACAAAAAAGATAAAATTAACAATAAATGAAATTCAACGTAAGCAAAGTAAGAAACATGACAGTAAAAATGGAAGTCAAGGACAATTAATGAAATTTGTCAAGGACAATTAATGAAATGCATGTCAGTCAAAGGCATAGTAGGTTTGCAGTGTGAATGATTTGCTCCCTCTCTCTGTTTGCTAGGTTTGAGGCTGCCAAGCTGGTGATGCAGTGGCTCTGCAACCATGAAGACCAGAACATGCAGAGGATGGCTGTGGCTATCATTTCCATTCTGGCTGCTAAGGTACAGTATATGTAGTGTTTAGTGAAATTGCATATGTCTGTGGTTGTTCATGCATTCTTTGCTTGTATGTTTGGCCATTCTTGGGTCTTTACTAACAGATGTTTGGCTTTTCCAGCTGTCCACAGAGCAGACGGCTCAGCTGGGAGCAGAGCTGTTCATAGTGAAGGTAAGATTCTCTGCATTATGTTTTGGTTTTATTAATTAAAAAAAAAAAAAAAAGCCTGATTCTCATGGCACGTTATGCTCTCTCTTCGCCTGCAGCAACTCCTCCACATTGTGCGTCAGAAGGCAACTCAGGGCGTGGTGGATGCCACCCTCAAATTTACACTGAGTGCACTCTGGAACCTCACTGATGAATCACCAACAACCTGCCGCCATTTTATTGAGAACCAGGGTCTGGATCTGTTCATTAAAGTCCTGGAGGTACACAAAAATATACACACGTACAGACAGATAAACAATTAACCCGACATGTAAACATACAAAAATAGCTTAGAGCTGATTACCGTACTAGTTAATCATCACACATTATTACTTATTGCTCTGTTAAAGTCTGTATGCCTAGGGGGCAGACTGACTCACTCTTGTTTTGTATCACTACCCCCCCGCCCCCCTCTCTACAGTCCTTCCCCAATGAGTCTTCCATTCAGCAGAAGGTTCTAGGACTTCTGGTGAGTTCATTAGTTATGTTACACCATAGATAGACTAAGTGATGAATAAATTAACAATATTAACAAGAGAATTATTATTCTCTTCTTGCCTTCTCTGTTGTGTAGAACAACATAGCAGAGGTAGGGGAGCTGCATGGAGAGTTGATGGTTCAGGGCTTCCTGGACCACATCTGCTCGCTGCTCCACAGCTCTGAGGTGGAGGTCAGCTACTTCGCTGCAGGCATCCTGGCCCACCTGACGTCCCGGGGGGAGGAGGCCTGGACACTCAGCCTCAGCCTGCGATCCTCACTGCTGGAGCAACTGGTAGGCCTGAGCACAACTACTCATATGTGTCGTACACAGTGGCTGTTTGTTTGTTTGGAAAAGTTGGTTTGAGTCTCATGTGCTTGTGTGTCTTTGCTCTCTAGCATTCTGCCATCCTGAAGTGGCCCACGCCAGAGTGTGAAATGGTGGCCTACAGGTGAGAGGCCACTCTTCTATAATAATAATAATAATAATGGAACTCTTTAAAACATACGAAAAAAGGCAAGATTAAAAGTGGGCAAGATCAAAAACAATTACATAAAAGCAACTCTATAAAAGTGATTTAAAAGATTGTACTGAATTAGCTAGACTAAGTTCTTCAAGCACGGTGTTCCACAGTCTGGGGCACTTGATGGCAAAAACACAATTTAGTCTTGAGTCTAGACTGTGAGACGGTCAGCAGCACCCTGCCTGAGGATCTCAGGCTGCGCTCCAGCTTATAGGGACTTAAAATGTCTGCATCGAAGTAAAGGGCCGCACAGACCTAGTTGTGGCTCCTTTAAACATGATCAGTAAACTCTTAAAATCAATTATCTATCTGTTTACCAGTGAACAGATGATAAAATTGGGGATATATGGTCTCTTTGTTTGGCACCAGTTAAAATCCTAGCTGCTGCATTCTGAACGAGCTGGAGACATGAGGGGGCTTTTGACTGAGGCAGGAATAGAGGGAGTTGTAGTTGTCTTAATGAGATGAGATAAAAGCATGGGTGACCGTCTCTAGATCTGTGGAGGATAAAAAGTGACTTATGATCAATGATTTTTGATCTGTTTCTCCATTCGGAAACAAGCCTGCACTACTCGCTTTACCTGTTCTGCAAAACTTAAGTCACTGTCAAAAATCACAGTTATGAAGTTTCTGGCCACTGGCTTTCAGAAGAACTTTTAGAAAAAGATTTCTAGAGCTGGGAGATCCAGATAAGACAATTTCAGATTTGCCATCATCGAGCTGTAAAAAGAGAGATATCCAACACTTGATGTCTGTGAGGCAGTGGTTATGGAGTTTGGCTCACTAGGTTTTAGCTGGGTATTGTCTGAGTAGCAATGGAAAGAAATATTATTTTTCCGAAGGATCTTGCGGGGAGCATATAGAGGGAATAAAGGATGGGGCCTTGAATTGAGCCCTAAGCGACCCTTCAAATGATGTCTACCGAGGTAGATGAAGAAATGCCATTATAACAGAGCAGGTTCTATTTGAGAGTTGGAATATGAACCAACTGGGTGCGGAGCCAGAGAAACCCACCCAGTGCTCAAGGCGGTCAATTAAAACCACATGATCAACTGTGTCAAATGCTACACTAAGGTCCAAAAGGACAATGAGCAATCTCGATTAAAAGGAGGTCACTCGTCAATTTGAGAAGGCCAGTTTCTGTGCTATGTAGTGGTCTCAAACCTGTTTGGAAATTCTCAAAAGTTTGTTCAATAAAGATAACAGTTGTGTAAGAACTACTTGTTCTAAAACTTTAGATAAAAATGGGCCTAAGGTTAAGGGATCTAGGCTAGGTTTCTCTGGGAGTGGCTGAACTATTACATGCTTAAAACTAGAGGGGAATATACCGCTGGCCAGAGAGCTATTTATAATAGATAACATGTTAGGATCCACTGGATCATAGACATCTTGAAGGAATTTAGTGGGAACAACATTAAGTGGACGGGTAGAGCACCTCATGCAAGAAATTAGGGCTGCAACTAATGATTATTTTCATTGTTGATTAATCTGTCGATTATTTTCTTGATTAATCGATTAGTTGTTTGGTCTATAAAATGTCAGAAAATGGTGAAAAATGTCGATCAGTGTTTCCCAAAGCCCAAGATCACGTCCTCAAATGACTTATTTTTCTTTACAAATTACTCAAACCGATTAATCGATTATCAAAATAGTTGGTGATTAATTTAATAGTTGACAACTAATCGATTAATCAATTAATCGTTGCAGCTCTACAAGAAATTATTTATTTTAGCAATACAATAGGGAAATTGTTCAAAATGGCTTAAAATAGCCAAATGTTTTAACATAATAGAATAAGTCCAGACCTTCTTCTAAGGAGGTTATGGACACACATACAGTCATCATCAAACTACAGCAGAAACATATAGTAACTGTATTCTTATTCTCTCCCATCCTTTAGGTCATTTAACCCCTTCTTCCCCCTGCTGGAGTGCTTCCACACCCCTGGTGTCCAGCTGTGGGCAGCCTGGGCCATGCAACATGTCTGCAGCAAGAACGGTGAGAGACACACACACACCTGCACATACAAAACCAAATCTTATTCTAGTGCTATACACTCTATACATCATTTTACTCACATCAGTTTACTCACTCACCCACTCACAGATCAGATATCATATCAACTCTTTCTCTGCAGCCTCTCGGTACTGCAGCATGCTGTTGGAGGAGGGCGGCCTGCAGCAGCTGGAGCAGGTTCAGACGCACCCTCAGACCCACGGAGATGTCAAACGTCTGGCTGAGAGCATTCTGGAGAGCCTGCAGCGCCACAGAGCCCGCACCGGCCAGCCTGCACACACGCACACATGTCGCCGCCCGCCGCCACAACAACCTCACAGAGGTAAAGGCACACACACTCACCAGTGTTTGTTTGACATCTCAGATTGGCTGGAGATAGTGTAGTGATGCATAAACTTTAGGAACACGTCAAGCTCATTTACACCTGGTATTAAAATGCAATATGCATCTGGATTTGGATAATTTAATTTACACCTGATGTTTCTATGTGTTCTTCTTGGCTTTATTCTCTCCCCATTGTGATTGGATCTAATTTTTCACCCCACACTGCTATCAAACATCGAGTTTCTTGTAGTTGAAAATCATCCATTTTTGTGTTATCTTGGCGGGCCGGTAGAGAACAGAGGCTGCGGTGACGACATTTCTAACTCAAGGGCAGATACTTTTCTCACTTAAATGAACCCAGTATACAAATTGCATTTACACCTGGCTGAGATCCGATCATTTCTTTTTACCCAGATAAGACATCCAGATACAGATACCAGGTATAAATGGGGTCGTTGTTCAGACACGATAAGATCTGTAACAAGTGTATATTATGTTTCATTCTTTCACATTTTCTCCCTCTCTGTTTCTTCCTCCAGAAAATGAGGCTCCCTGACCAAGATGAGGACTTCACCCCATAAGCTGGGTCCCACCACAGAGGGGATTTAGTGTGTGTGTGTGTATGCATTATCCCACACACACAAACACACTTTGTCAAGCATCCCTAGAAAGTATACATGAAAGGACAGGGACTACGCAGTTCTTTGCACACACACACACACTCACCTTATTTATTTTTTTGTGTTTGTTTCAAAACAAAAGTATTTCTGCGTGTGCTATTCTTGTGATAAATAAGGAAATTATGAGAAGACCTGTTAGGTCAGTTAAGCTCTAATCTTGACATGAGATTTGTGTTTGTGCTCTGTCTTGTAAGTCTGCCATTGGCATCATGATGATGTTGTACCAAAAACACTTAAGCGCACACATACAAATCTCAACTTTGGATTGAACCCCAAAAGCTCAGCTGAGGGTCGAGACAGAGGGGGGGGGTTCTGGTTGTCTGCGTTGATCGATCAGCTCATTAAATATGCGCATGCCGTTGTGAGCTCTAGCATGCCGGAGTTTGTCTGAATGCTTGTACCGTTCATTATAGGAATGCCTGCTTGTTTGTTTATAGCAGTGTTCTGTTCACTGAAATCCATGCCTCTGGGTCTGCAATACTACTGTTGCTCTCCTCTTCATTTAGTCTTTTATCAACTAATGCCTTTGATTTGATGTGACAGGACACTTGCCTAGGGTGTGTTCAGTGGGTTGAAATGTTCCAAACATTACAGAACTTAAATTCTAGAGCAGATGTATCTATTTGAAAAGCATTATGGTTGTACAGCTGCATTGGCTTTTTTCTTTTCTAGATGTTCAGGAGCCCTAACGGTCAGCGGTTGTCTGTGGCAAAACCAGCAGTGCTGTAAATCCAGAGGTTCGGAGTAGAATTCTTGTGGTTTGTAGAAATTATGGAATGCTAAAAGAAACCATGTCTGGAAAGTATAAATATCCTTCGCGGACACAAATGGCAATAATGATTTGGTCAATATAGACACGATAGGACTCGCGTACATGCCTATTGGGACACAGCTGTTTTCTCCCTGAGAAGATTGTGTATATATTGGTATGTCAGCTGTGCTTTCCTCTGCGTCTGTGTGTGTGTAAGAAACAGAGACAGATATTCGGTGTGAGCATGTGTGTGTATGTACGTCTGTATAACTAGCAGCATCTTAAGAGTGTATGTAATTTGTACATGCTGTGTACATAATAGAATGCGAGGGAGAAATAGTAATTGTTATGACTGGTTGAAATGGTTTGCACGGACACTATTATATTGTATGTTCATTGTTTTGTTTTTTTTGTCTGATTAAGAGGTACTTGTGGAACAAAGGAGAGGGTAACCAGAGGGAAAAAAAGCTATTTACCTGGGGGAGAGAAAGAAGAGAGGGAGTGGAATGGGAAACATTTAAGGCTCTTACTCTAAATGTTATGAAATTACTGGCCATGTGAAATGACTATCCTCCAGGATGCCGTTTTACCAGGAAACACTTTTACCTGCCCAGAGGATAAGGATAGAAATGGACAGAGGAAACCACCATAGGCTGTAACATCTCACCCTGATGCCTACTTTCTCCTTGCTCAACCTAGGTTTGGATTCTGATGATGCTCCTGTCACCATTCTCTATGCAAATGAAGCTAATATTACTTTTACAAGCTGCTTTCAAACCCCTGACGTAACAGTGATGATACATAAGGAACTTTTTGAGGCAATGGGGATTTGGGCGTCAGCAGTGATACCAGTCGGCATGTGATAAAACCGGTATAGGTAACGCACTGGTTGTGTTAATGGAAATGAAGATAACGTATTAAGCTACAAGGAATAATAGTATTCTAAAATAATACTGTTAGTTGGAATTGTCCACCCACATTGCCTCAAAAGGTCATCGTGTCATTGTATTGTTTTTAATCAGCGGTCACTGTATGTGCTTGCTGTTTCTGCATGGCTCCTGAGCTGATCCCTTATCACTTTCATCAAGGGCAAAGTTTTGTTTGCAGTAGAGCAGAGCAGTATATGAAATAGAGCCTGTTTTTGTTGTTCTTGTTCCTTATCTGTTGCTCATAATATCTTGGATAGTGTAGTTGAGCATCTGAACATTGCCCTTAGTGAAGGCCAGTTTCATTTTTCACAAAGAGAATTTCATTCAAACCGAAGTTGCAAAAGTCCAGATATGTCTATGATTGTGCCATGTTGCTGCTGAGAGTCAAGTTTTCAAGTTTTTGAAATAAAGAATGTACATCCCCATAAACTGGAGATGGAAGTCCTGTTGTCTGTTTATTCAGTGACTTACAATGAGGTTTCTATCACCTATAAAGTATAAAATGTGCGAGTAAACAAAATATAAACAGTTAATTTAAAAAATATTTTTATTGGACACGTATCATTTCAGATATACCATAGTCTGTGTTTTGAATCAAATGGAAAAGCGGCTCTGTTTCTAATCCTGAATGTCACAACAGTGAACGCCTGAGTGCTCATGATGTATTGACAATGGGCCGCGATGCACACAGACAATCAATGGGAATTAATTGTCCATCAGACTAGAGGTTATAGAGAGCGGTGTGTATCTGTGTAGGGGCTTGTCAGTGAGAGAGGGAGAGCAATGCAATCAGTCGAAAGGGTTTGTTACTCTCCAATATACTGCGGTGGTCTCTTCTCTATGAAGGCAGCCATCCCCTCCCGTCTGTCCCGTGTTGGGATTACCTGAAAAAAACAAAAGACATGAGCTACAACGTGGTAACCATGTGCCACTGATAAACTGACTGGAGCCAACATCACAAAAGTCAAGCACTCAAAACGGAACCCAGCTCAACTTCAATGCGTTCTGGCTTAAACTGGAATTTCTACAGTAGCATAATATGGGAGTCATCAACTTCCATCAACATGGGCCTGCTTCAGATTTCAAGTTAAATAACAAAACAAAGTATGCCATTGTACAGCACAGTTGGATCCAGAATTTTATTAGAAACAGGAAAATCAATATTTTTAAAAACATTAAGTAAGCACTTGAACTCTTACCCGGGCATAACACATCCTCTCTATTGCCATTGCTGAGTAATGTCCACCTGGGAGAGACAGACACAGATTTCAATCACTGGCACCGCTATCACAGATTTACAATGATGGAAAAAAGTGATCAGATCTTTGAAAGGACGCACCTTCCCAGTATTTTGTTTGTGGTGCTAAACCAAAGTCATATAAGTTCCAACGTTGAATACCCAAAGGTAAAAAGGTAGCACACACACAAACATGCTTCATCAGAGCATGAAGGCCACTAGGCCGAAACGTTAGCATGTTTGTTGACATGGCCAGAATAAATTGGTGAAATTGAGATTAGTCAACTTTGTCCTGAAGATCTGTGTGTGTGCTACCTTTTTACCTTTGGGTATTCAACATTGGAAAAAAGTGATCCTATGCATCACACTGTACCTCGAAGCCGCTGTTCATCGCCTCTTTCGCCATCCGCACAGCGACAGGAGCCTGAGCAATAGAAATGATGTGTGATCAAGGAGTTAGATGCTGACACGTTTAATAAAATACTGTTTAGATTTATATACTGTATCATATAGTCGTGACCGTGATGATGATAGATGCTCTGCTATTGTCACTGCCAGAACTGTTCTGTAGCACCGGTCTGCATCTATCTTATTCTCCCATAAAGCAACAAAAACACTGAGACGAAGTTCCACTGGCTTACAGCTGAACAGAAAGCATCACAGTATTGCTTTAGAGAAACGGCTTGGCTTGGCTGTCTGGTGACAGATGAGATGAGATCAGAGAGACAGCGGCTGTCCATCTCTGTCGGGGCGTTAATCTGCATATTATCCTCTCCTCCTCCTACTCCCTGCCTCACTTTCATTCAATACAAACACCTGTCAATCATTCAATCCACAACCACTGGTAAAGAGCGTGCGTTTGTGTGTGTGTGTGTTGTGCTATTTGTGGTCCATTTCTCCACTTCACTGCCACTCTGGCCCTGCCGACTGCGGGCATCTGAACTGGAGTGAGAGAAATGTGGAACGACAGAAGCCTGGAGAGAGAGGGAAGAGAGGAGAGAGAGCGAGAGAGAGAGGGAGGGGAGGCTGGGAAGAAAATATGAGGAAGAGAGGAAGGGGGAACGAGGGAAGAGGACAAGAAGTGGAAGAGATGGGTTGTCGAGGAGATGGGAGAGAGGAAGCAGAGAGCAGGAGGTAAAAGAGTAGGACCATGTCTGGAGGAGGAGGAATGCATCAGTATCTAAGTAAATTGTGTGTGTGTGTGTGTGTGTGTGTGTGTGTGTGTGTGTGTTGTATTCTAACCTGGGGCAGTATCTCTCTGGCCAGGCTGAGTGCCTCTCTGTAGGCAGTATCTCCTGTCTGGTTCTGTTCTGTGGCTCTGTTTACGAGCCCCAGCTCCAGAGCCGCCTGCCCTCCCACACGCCTACCTGATAACAGAGAGAGAGAGAGAGAGAGAGAGAGAGAGAGAGAGAGAGAGAGAGAGAGAGAGAGACAGAGAGAGAGAGAGAGAGAGAGAGAGAGAGAGAGAGAGAGAGAGAGTCAGAGAGAGAACACTACACAAAAGCAGACCGTCTTGCTGAGAGATAAGCATACTAAAGAGTGTATAGCGATGTGTCAGTGTTTCTGTATGCCACCTGTGAAGATGAGCTCTTTGGCCAGAGAGAGGCCGACCACCCGCGGCAGCCGCTGACTGCCCCCTGCAGGACAAACCAGGTCAAGGTCAAGTTCTTGCAGCTGCTGTTACTCACTTCTTAGACAGTCAATACACACACAACACAACACAATATAATACTCACAAGGTTGTTTTCGTATGTGTGAGTGCATGTGTGTGACCTCTGGTTGTCTTACCTGCTCCTGGGAGCAACCCCGTGTCGTCTCAATCAGACCCATCTGTGCAGAATATGCTGAAACACACACACACATGGACACACATGCACGCATACACACACACGCGCACACACACACATGCACACACACACAGAGGACAGTTGAAGGTCTGCGCTGCAGAGTGCCATTAAGCTGGGGAGGACGTAAAGTCTGACTGATGCCTCTGTCAGAGCAACACAGACAAACACCTGCTCACCTAGCACATCTGCGCTCCACCAATCACTGAGCTGCCACAACTGATTTAACCAATCGCATGTAGATTCAAGTACATGAGCAGCGGGGCAGATGTGTCTGGCCTCACCCAGTATCATTAGTCCCTAAGCTCATCAGCTCATCGTTGTTGTTCAGTGAAAACCTTGAATCTCCTAAATGTCAACTTTTCAGCAACTAAGAAAAACAGGCCTTGCTTTTAGCGTGACCACCATGCATTTTATCAGTTTATCTAGTTGTTTTTAAAAGGTTTTATAAGCCCAAGGGTTGTAGAATTTCTATCTCATTTCTATCTCTATCTCAACCCATATAGAGGAGCATGCAATCCTTCAACTGAAGTAAAACATGGAAATCATCAAAATTGGAGTTACAGGGTTTTCACCCGACAGCAACAATATTCTCTCTTGGGGCTTGTGTATTGTAGAGAGTTGAAAAAGAGACTTGAGGTCACAAACTACTCTTATACAATTCAGATGTTAACAGAAAGGACATGTAACAAAAAATAGCTAGACAGATGTCTCTAAAATATCACAGAATGCAACATCTTTGTGTAATAACCGGTTTGCCACCTCTAGTCTCATTCTTCTTTTGTTAGATCTGATGACAGGGCGGCCTGTGGTTTGAGAGATCTTCCATTAATCAAAAGGTCACAGGTTTGATCCTCACAGCAGCCATGTGTCCTGTCAAGCTGTCAGTGAGCAAGACACTGAACTCCTACATGCTCACTCATTGGAAGTCATTCTGGATAAGAGGATTGGATAAAAACCTAGCAAGAATGAATGAAACCCGTCAAATGGGCTGAGAGAGAAGCGTCTGTATTATTTACACGTATCCAGTCTGTTAATCTATGGTGATAGAATAAGGGGGTTGTCAGGCTTGAGAAACAGCAGTGTGTGGATACTCTTTAGCTGCAGCCTTCCCTCCCTCCCTCCCTCCCTCCCTCCTCTGAGCCAACCACTGATTTGATATGACTGGACTGGTGACAGCTGTGAAGCTGTGATGACATCCCTGTTCCAGTCCCATTAGATCTAACATCACCTGAAGAAAGGAAGGACGGAAGGAGAAATTTTGAGTGTATTCAGGCCTAGCGCAGACTCGCTCGGTTCAGAGTCGTAATGTAAAGGTTCAGCGGTCACTCACCAGCAGCGCGGAGGTCACAGGCCAAGGCCAGCTCCAGTCCGCCTCCCAGGGCAAAGCCGTCCACCGCCGCGATGGTTGGCATGGGCAACGAAGCTGCCGTGGTAGAAGTACACAAAGAGAGGAGACTTCACACACACACATACACAAACCCGAGCTACAAACACAGTGATTCAGTGTGTACATATATAGACCTGAGGTATGATGTGGGGTGAAACAAAGGTGAAATCAATCCTTCGGGTGCAAGAGGTGACATTTCAGAAAGGATGTATAGAGAGGGTTTGCAAACTGAAAAACAAAGAGAGAGAGACAAATGGAAAAGAGAGAAAGAGAGCGCACCACCGCACGAGAGAGAGAGAACTATACACTTGAGAGAAGGGGAAGGAAAGACAAGAGCCTTGTGCCTACTGCTGACACACACACACAATATGAACACCAAATAGGCTTTTCAGAAGGTGGGAGCGCTCACTGGATGTGACCCTAACCCCGACATGCCGTCACTTACTGACCCTGCTGCCTCTTTTTGCCAAAGATCTGAACATCTTTTATGCACAGTTTGACACTTCTCCGATGAGTGTGAAACTCCCCGCTCTACTCCATCTTCTGTGAATCTCTCAGGGCTGCATCTGGGCCCGTTATCTGGAAAACATCCACCATCATACCAGCACCTAAGAAACCCCATCCCTCTGAGCCAAATCACTACCAGCCACTCACTCCAATCATGATGAAGTAACTAAAACCGTTGAATTCCATCCTCCCTGTCCCAGCCCACAGTTGGACCCCCTGCAGTTTGCCTACAGAGCCAAGCGAGGGACGGAGGATGCTGTAGCACATCTCCTCCATACCCTCCTGCAACACTTGAAGTATCTGGGCCACTATGGCAGAATCCTCTTCATTGATTACAGCTCCTCCGTTAATACCACCCAACACCAGCAGATGATTCTCGTCTGTCACCATATTTCAAATACTCAGATGACATGGCCATACTTTCACTCCTGAAGGACAATAACACTGTTACAGCCTATCAGCAGCCCATCTCTCACTTCACACAGTGATTTGCAGACAACTATCTGCACCTGAACATTTCTAAAACTAAAATAGTAATAAACTAGAAACAGCAATGATTAGGAGCGCTACTTAGTACCAGAAATGTCCATGGCAGAAAGCAAGCAGCGGAGGCTCTTTGGTATTGGTACTACGAGGAATGTATTAAAAATCAAAGTGGGTCTGAGGCACTCAGTTGTGATGAACAAAAGTTAAAAGCTTTCATTTCACAAATGCATTTCCTGCCTTGATCACATCCCGATGAAGCCTTATTTGAGCTGAACCCTGTTAGTCAGTTTTTAAATATTTAAATTTGTGAAAATGTGAAATAACTTTTGTTCATCACAGCCGAGTGCCTCAGACTCTCTTTGATTTTTAAAGAACTGATCTTTGCCTTCCCCAAAATGCTCTGTACCCTGCTTCCCCACACACATACACCACACACACACCACACACACACACACACACCTTCACTATCATCGGGGCAGTTGAGATGGTGGAGAGCTTCAGATATCTTGGATTCAGCCTTGACAATAACCTTAGCTTGCCAGCAGAAGCTCCCCACCATCCAGAAACTCGAGGCACGTTGTGTTGCATCCCACCTACTGCTCCTCCTGTTCGGAGGCATGATGGAGCCCGTCCTTCTCTACTGCTCCATCTGCTCCTTCACCAAGCTCACAGTCACCAACAGGAACAAACTCCTCAAAATCACATACACACACACACACACACACACACACTCACAGCCTCCAAAAATCACTGGACTTTCCACTCCCAACCCTCACCAGTGCTGTCACATGTAAAACACTCACTATAGCGCACGACCCTGAACACCCCCTCACCCCATGTTTCGCCCTCCTTCCATCCGGCTGCACTTACAGATCCTGGATCTGTGGGAAAGCTCGCTTCAGCTTCAGTTTCCTTTTGGTATAGCTGTTTTTGTATTTCTCTAGGGCCAATTTGTCTACATATCTGTGCTGTGAACTGTCATTGTGTTGTCTGTTATTTAGTGTTTCCATGTACAGAATATGAAATTGAGTTTCCTCTTGAAGAACAATAAGGTACAGTATCTATCTATCTATCTATCTATCTATCAATGTAGACACATTACACACTGACTCACACACAAGTACACACTCTCAGGTCCATTTTTTTGGGAACCACTTGTTCACCCTCGGCCCCCATTTGCATGCAGACAGCTTAATACCTCACCTACTCCTTACCGATCTGAGTCATGAGGGACCGCAGGCTGTGAACAAACAGATCAGACTCTGCGTTGTCCATCAGAGCTCTCTCTTTCAGATCGGCACCTGCATCAAAACACACACCATCGCACATCATGATTAACACACACTTTCATCACAGAGGTACATCACTGTAACCAGCTCTGGAGGATTTTAGAGGTTACAAAATAATAAAAAGTCACCCACCTGCACAGAAAACCCCTGGGACTAAACTCCTGAAGACCACCACACGCACAGCTGAGTCATGGGACAGAGAAGACACCAGCTCCCTCATCTGCACACACAGGACAGTGCGTATCAGTCACCAGTGTGTGTGTGGTGTGTGTGTGTGTGTGTGTGTGTGTGTGTGTGGTCATGCAGAGGTCTGCATACCTGTGACACAAACACATGACCCAGAGCGTTCCTTGCCTTGTGTCGGCACATCAACACCTCCACTATTCCTGAGAGAGACAAACAGCAGCAGAGAGAGAGAGGCAGAGAAATGTCTTTTCCATGACTTTACACAACTAAGAGAAAAGCAGCTGAAAACCACCATGTAATGCAATCAGTGTGTGAAACAAGTTGTGGTAGATTCCTGTAAAGTGAGCTATTTGTAGAATTCACTGATATTACATGACTTTCCGAGAGGATTTATCCCTATGTTTGGCAAACATGCCACGTCTTCTCAAAAATTATAGCCTAGTAAAGCATGTAACTGTGCACACATTTTTACACTCACTAGGCACATGTAGGGGCTGAATGGCAGGGCAAACTGTGTGTGTGTGTGTGTGTGTGTGTGTGTGTGTGTGTGTGTGTGTGTGTGTGTCAGTGCAGTCTAAAGTTTGAGTGGATTTGAAGAATGATTAATCACAATGTATTGAACCATATTTATTTATAAAAATGGCTCCCTACCAGCGTCTTCGCCATCTAACCGCTTCAGATCCACTTCTACAGGATCTGTCGCCTCTGTATGTTGCCTACGGGTGTGTGTGCGAGTGTATCCCGTCAGAGGGCGACCGCCACCGGGCAACTGTCTCACTCCGACCCGGGGGATCAGACCGGGAGTCGCGCCGTGTGAATCCAGCAGAATGACACCCAAGCCCCGCCACGACAGACACCGCGGCCCCGCCAGTCTGCGAAGAAAAGTCATCACGCTTCCTGATCCTTTTCTTTCTTGATTCTCAAACGAGGAAGTTGCTCCTGCAGGTTGCAGACAGGTTGCAGGAAGTTGAACGGCTGTTCCTTCCTATAAAAGGGGCGGGGCCTGGCCGTCTGTGACTACTGCGTGCTCTTGTCCAAACTTGCAAGTCAATGGTGACAAGGCAAAATACCAAATAGTTTGTTTGTGAATGATGATATTTTGCATGACTTGTGATGATGATGATGATGGTGATGATGATGATGATGTGTGTGTGTGTGTGTGTGTGTGTGTGTGTGTGTGTGTGTGTGTGTGTGTAGAGGGATTGATGTAAATGTGCACACAGATACATTGGGGACTTGGGCATCCCAAAAAAGCTTCCTTTTGCATATGGTGAAGATTGGATCAGCTGCAACTGTAGAATTATTATTATTATTATTATTATTGTTATTCAATTAATTAGAATTATTATCATTATTATTATTGGTAGATGGGGAATTTTTCACGATGTTGATACTTATTGCTGGGGGTCACTTTGGCAAGATTCAAAGGAAAAAATTTGTGATTGTTTTTCTCTCCATCTGTGTGCCCCCTTCTTTCTCTCTCTCAGTCTCTAGCACACACACACACACACGCCTGCACACTGTTGTCCTCTAGCCTGGTGTCCTGTCTCTGGAGTGTCCAGTCTTCGGCCAGACAAAGGGGGGTGTTGAGGTAAGGTTTTCCGTCAGGCTGCTCATGTCTAGTCTGACCATACATTATTGAGCAGGTCTTTACAGGTTATGCAATTACACAGTCAGACAGCGGCTCTGATGGCATGGCACAACAGCCTAGGAAGGGACGGGCAGGTGTGCATGTGTGTGCATGTGCATGTGCGTGTGCGTGTGCGTGTGCATGTGCGTGTGTGCATGTGGTCCAGAGCTTCATCCAGGGATGTTATAAAATTTGACCTTTTGTGAAATACTGAAGTCTAACTTATTTTAGCATGAACCATCTGATTTCATTTGTATCACATTGTTATGCAACAAATTACTTTCCATTCGTTACAGCTATCCCATTTATACTGTCCATTTTATCAATGCCTTTGTTGATTGTTCATAATTAACTTTGATGCCAGTGACTCTGGACAATGACTCAAATTAATTTGTATTTGAGATGTAAAATTATCATAAGCGTGGGCTGTAGGTGGCGGCATGTGAGCTGGAGTGCAGTGTGTCAGGTGGGTGGGGTTAAGTGTCTTTTTTTGTTTTTGGAGAACTGAAACTGACTGGGGAATCTGTCACCCACATGGGCATAGTAACTGTGGTAATCACACACATTCAGTCTCGTACCAACTTGACCACTGACCAGAGGGAGAAAGGATACAGAGCAAGAGGAGCAGGATGGAAAGAAGGGGGGAAAGAAAGGAAGAAAGAGACAGAGAGAGAGAGAGAGAGAGAGAGTTTGGTATATTGGAAGGTAAAGAGAGAGTATTTGTGCTCTCATTAGTGTGTATTGTGTGTTCCAGTGGAGTGGAATGTTACCTGGGGGAATTCTACTGTTCTAAGGTTCTGGTTTGGAGGGGAACAGGACAGGTAGTTTGGATTCTCTGTCTGACAGGTGTGTGTTCCTCTTCTCTGCTTTCCACACACCCATGTGTATGTGCGTGGGGATGGAAAACTGATGGTAGATGACACTCGCCGTTTATGTGTGTGTGCGTGTGTGTGTCAGAAACTGAGCCTGATGGACTGTGACTGACACAGCCAGTCTGTCCCAGACCAGAACACACAAGATGGTTGACATGCAACACACACACACACACACACACACACACACACACACACACACGCACACATATACAGACAATGTGACCCACAGATCCCGAACCAGACACGGAGACACACACAGGCTCTGGTAATGACCTGAGACCACCCGCGGTTGACAGTAATGCTAGCAAACAGCAGCCTGCGGTCATTACACCAGAGGGAGGAGGAAGAGGAGGAGGAGGAGGACAAAGAAGAGGAAGAGGAGTTGTTTTTGTCCCGTGTGTTTGATGCACGTCTCCTCCCTCCCTCCATCCTGCCTTGGGGTCCCGGTTTCTGCCAGCCATGCTAGCTGCACTGCTTCCTGGCATCAAGAGGACAGAGTCACTGCCCCCTCTGCCCACAGCCATCGCACACATTCCATGGGAACACACACACACACACACACAACTTCCACACACACACACACACACACAACTTACACACACACACACACACACACACACACACACCACAAGACCCCTAACACACATCAGCGGGCAGCCCCAGAGAGGACTAAATTCGACCACCGTCCCGCCAGGCGCTTCCCCTCCCATCCTGCAGGGGTCAGCCTCGTATCAGAAGGTTGGGTGGAGGGGCACTGCTGCTGGCTCTGGGTCTCCTTCCTCTACTGCCCCCAGTGTCAGGGACAGACCGCCGTGGTCCTTCTTCTTCTTCTTCATCTTCTTCCATCTCCGCCTCCTTCCCTCCGTCTCCCTCCTCTCACCCTGTGACCCCTCCCCTATCTGCTGAGGCCTCTCCCTCCGTCCGAGGAGCGAGTCGTGGGCAGGAGAGGGGAAACCGAGGCTGCGGGTGTGGAGGCAGAGCTTTGTGTGGATTGCTGTAGTATTCCCTCCAGCCTCGGCCTCATCGAAGCCTGGGGCTCGAATTTGGGGGAGGGAGGCCCGCTGATGGGGCTCGAGGCTGGGCATGAGTCAGAGCCAGTGAATGGCGTCCCTTCCCTCGATCCCTAAACTAGATTACATTCATTGCTGTGCAGCCTGTGCCACGGGTCGTAGAGTTGCCTTCGGGTCAGGCTGTTGTTTAACTCATCTGAGGGGTTGGTTTATTTACAGAACCTCATCGAGGAAAACAACAGTGGTGCAATGCCACCATGTGTGTCTGCATGCGCTTGTGTAGGTGTGTGTGTGTGCTGGGTTGGAGATGGAGGGGGTAGTGGTGGAGATAAAGACATTAACCTTCCAACCTCCAGGAATAAGGAAGCAGGTGTATGAATATAAACAACAGTTTGTTTGAGATAATGCGAATTTGTGTGTGTGTGTGTGTGTGTGTGTGTGTGTGTGTATCTGTGTGCACATGCATTTGTATGCGTGCGTGTGTGTGGAGGGGCAGGGCTAGGAGGCTGGCATTATGTGAGCACATTAACTCCAGTAAAGTGCACAGAAGCAGGGTGGAGTGGATTAACACGCTCTGCTGACTCTGCAGAACCAACAGCCATCAACAAGCCAGAACTGACCCTGGACCTGCCATCAGGCTGAAGACATGGCCATAATGACACTGAATGTGATACTTGCTGATGTCATCAACTGTTACTGAGCGACACTGATTTGTAAACAGTTCAAACCTTGTTAACATATGTTTACATAATATGTAATTCTATTAAAAGTAAAAACTCCATGCACAGCACTTCACAAGGAAACTATCCTGTATTTTGACCACATTCATATCAATCTGCTGTTCAGTCATGTTATATGTAATGATAGGGAGACATGGACAATAAATAAAAAAACACATGTTGTTTAACCTGCTCCAACCCCAGAGTGTGCACACAGATACACACACACACACACACACACACACACAGCCTAGTAGAAGCAGTCAGGGTGACTGATAGATGATCTCACTCCTGGTCCAATTACATTAGAATGAGGGAGATGGTTATGTGCTCAAAGAAAAACCTGTGAGTTACAGCCTGAACGATAGTGAAGCAAGATGGGGAGAGAAAGATGTGACCATACTGAGCCACAGGGAGAGAAAATGTGAAGGAGGGAAATAAGAGTTACAGCTACACAAGGAAGAGGAGAGAGAGAGAGGTGGAGAATGAATTGTTCAGCCCACATTCACCATGTTCTGTTCTGAAATTGGGCTTGTAGGATGATTTTTTGCCTCCACAAAAAATGAAGCCTTCCAAAGAAAAACAGAGAGATGTGAAGCTGTATAGTAAAAGGTGTGAGAGGGAGAGAGTTTTGAAGAGGAGAGGTGGAGTGAAGGTGAGCGTCCCGTCTGATGGAAGCAGCGGCAGTCCCCTCCGGCCGGGGGCCAGACCGGCCGTCTGCCTGCTGACAGCTGACACTGCACACACCCTTATTAAATAATAAAGATGTTTCACTGCTCAGCCTGGCCCACACCCTCTACACACACACACACATATTCTCAAAACATATTGTCACACAAGCAAGGTACGTGCATGCATACATACATGACACATAGTATGTACTGTACACACATGACCATACAACACAAGGCCTCCTATCAGGTATCCTTGGCACACACAGCCATGTAAACACACACATACACATAACATTCATACACATACACACACACACACACACAGGCTTACACAAACGCTTCTGCAAGCTGACACCGTTCGGAGCGGCCAGGGAGGAAAGTTACACTAATGATTCTGATCGCGAGGCTTTACCAAGGCAGTTATCTGCGAATACGATCCAGCAGGGCCATTAAGACAGCAAACCCATGACAGAGGTAACAGACAGGCCGTCAGAAAGAGAGACTGATCGAACGGGCTCATCTTCCTCCAGACTGCTCTGTTCTCAGTCAAGCTATCCTCGTATCGTGATATGTCACACTGGAGATAGTTGCATAAGGTTGTCAGTGTGTCAGTGCTGCAGCGGGACAATTATCTGTGACTCTGACAAACGTATCAATCTGTCATCCGTTCTCTTGTCCTCTGGTCAGGCACTTGGCTGTTGTGAGCAGCATTCAGTTTGCTGTTGATTATTTTACAAAATTGTACGTTTACATTTTAGATTTTAGACATTTAGCTAACACTGTCTTGTTATGAAGAACATTCAATATTCAATATTATTGTTAAATTGTCACCCAAAGTGTTCCAAAAAGAGAAAAATATTCTGTATTTGAGCTATTTGGATTCAATTTCATAATATTTTCCCAAATATTATGAAGAAGGTTCATTATAAGCCATATTAACAGGGCATATTAGAGACTATTTTTCACCCCAAATGATCAGTCAATTAGTGTCCAATACCATGTTTGACCCACGGTCCCATGTTAAAATGTTGGTCAGCCCTGATTTATCCTGTGTTATAAAATGTTAGCGCTCTATTTCCCTTTAAGCCTCTAAGAACCCACTCAAATGAGAGTGTAACGTGTTAGATAGAGCTGTGGTGGGTGGACTGTTCCACTGGAGGATATTATACAATTAGAACATGCAAACTGGTATGAATTATTGGTAACGAAGACAGTGCTTCTCAAAGTGGGGTCCGGGGACCTCCACGGGTCCTTGAGGTGGTTCCAGGGGGCTCCCGGCAAATGGGGAATAGTTTAATTTTACTATAGTTTAATTTAGAGAATGTATAAGAATGATTGTTCTAATTATAGATTTCACTTTAACCACGTCCATTTCATTATCTCCCCACGTACAGTGTAAACAGTTGTACAATTTAATAAATCAATAAGAACAAAAATCTTATATGTGTCCCTGAGACTAAATCAAATGGGGTCTTTGGCCTTAATGTGTCTATTTGGGGATTAATGAAATTAAAACTTTTAAGAACCCCTGGTCTAAGAGCTGCAACAAGAGAAAGGCACAGCCTGTATTTTGTAATAATACGTTTGTAGTCGAACTACAACCCATCCACAGTATACTAAATCAGTCCACTGGAGAAAAAAAAATAGCCTATGACAGTGTTACCCATGCTGCTTTAGGGGCCGCTTGCAGCCCACTAATGACCTCTGTGTGGCCTTTGAATAAAGCACTTCTGTGGAGGCATCAGATCCATCCGTACTTTAAACAAAAAATGTAGGTGGAAGTGGAAGGAATTATGTCCAAGAGATTTTTTTATAGCCCAAAACAAAGTAGGCTGAGCTTAATTTTACCTGGGGCAGGGAGCAGATTAATCCATTCCTTTTATTGGTTTATTTAAGAATATTTCAGGTTATAATCACGTTTTAACAGGTTAGAAACAAGCCATGATGGTATGGACAATATTTAATCAATAGTTGGGATGGCAAGTATCCCACCACTTGGCAAAAAATTATCATTTTTTATTTCATCCTTCTACTCAATCCAATATATACATTGCCATTGTTACAGTGAGTGACAACACCAATATAGGAAAGTTTGGCAGCAAAGACACAAGTTGGCCCTCAGCATCTCGTCAAGCTCCTTTAAAAGCCTAATGCAGATAATGTGATGCACATAAACGTCGACAGCTGTACTTGTGACTTCACTGCCTTCCCAAATTAATATTTGAGTAGGCCAAAATGAATAACGCAGCACACAATCCAATTCAAGTGTATTATGTTGTCAACAAGCTGCTGAGGGACAAAATGAAGGGAAATTTGCCGCTGAACAACTGACAACTGGACCACATGAGGGGCGCAGATAAGACCTGCTAAATCCCTGCATGGCCACAGGCTGCGACTCCCAGGCAAGATTATTATTGACTTGTTTATACACACACACACACACACACACGCACACACGCACACGTACACGCACACGCACGCACGCGCGCGCGCGCGCGCGCACACACACACACACACACACACACACACACGCAGGAGACAGGCTCCTTCAGCCCATCAGACGGTCTGTACTCTGGACGTCTGGTTTTTATGAAGGGGCAACACCTGGTGACGTCACCACTGGGGCACTGATAATCAGATTTTCTGACAGCGAACCGCATGGTCTGACACACACACACACACGCGCGCGCGCAGGCACACACGCACACACACACACGCACACACACACACACATACATACATACACAAACACACCACACAAACACACACACACGCACACGCATACACACTTACACACACATACCACTCAATTTCTTTATACAGACCTGCAGCAAGAGCGTGATAGGAGACAGTGAGAAGGAGTAAAGAGAGGGAGAGAGATAAGCAAGAGAAAGAGAGGGAGTGAGTGAGAGAGAAAGGGGATGAGGGAGGGAGGGAGGGAGACGGAGAGAGAGAGAGAGAGAGAGAGAGAGAGAGCGCACATCACAGCGCAGTAGGAGCGACAGTCACACAGATCTGTCTGAGCGGAGTGGAGGAACGCACTTTTCCATCGCGCTCTTCAGAAAAACAGATTTGACTGTTGGCCAGTGGTGTTACCACAGACCAACACACACACACAAGGACACACTGAGCGGGGAAGCCTACATCTTCGTTAAAAGACACCGGGGGAACCCACATCCACGATCCAGGAAATTTGCGCATGACATGGCATCTGTTTGGAAACTAAATGAACAATGCACTCTGCTGGCGACAACTAATTCACAAAGATGAAATACCAAGACGCCGGTTCCCAAGCTCCAGTGGTCCGCTTTGGTATTTTCACGTGGGACAAAGTCCGGTAAGCCTGCACGATTCTCACCCACAGAGCGACTAAGCGTCTCTCGGTCACCTTCCGAAACCACGGCTGTCTTGTGGCGACGTGCGTGGTGCGCCAGAGTGCGTGTGAGTGACTGACCGATAGTCCTTTTGAAAGAGAAGGAGAGGCTGGATATAAACAGCATCCAGACATCCAGGCACCGACAGCCAGACACCCAGAGTAGCCGCCTCGCCTCTCTCCCCGCTCCGCAGACCCATGCAGGATGCCCGGGGAGCGCCGGGGAGTCCTGGTCCAGCTCAGCCCGAGTTCATGACGCTCTGGGCGGCCTCGTCATGCGTCTCCTGCCCGAGCCCAGTGCCCAGTCCCTCCGGCTCCTCTTCCTCTTTATCTTCGTGATGGGGGTGGCCCCGTCCCCGGCTCTCACAGCCGGCTGCCCCGACAGATGCGTGTGCGACGACCAGCTGGTGGTCCAGTGCGCCGGGCAGGAGCTCACCCTCTTTCCCAGCGATCTCCCCCTCGCCACCCGGCAGCTCATCATCTCCAACAACCGCATCGGGGACCTTCCGGCGCTGCAGCTCAACTACCTGTCCGATCTGGTGTATCTGGACTGCAGCAACAACTCTCTGACCGAGATCTCCGAGTCCACCTTCGGGAACCTGCGGAAACTCGCCTATCTGGACCTGTCGTTCAACACGCTGCTGCAGATCGAGGACCGGACTTTCGGGCCCCTGGCGTCTCTGGTGATGCTCCGGCTGACGGATAACCCGGCGCTGGGGGAGATCCACCCGGACGCCTTCTCGGAGAACATGGCTCTGCAGGTCCTGGATGTGAGCCGGAACAACCTAACGGCCCTCAACATCAGCACCCTGATCGCCCTGCCCGCTCTGCGGTCTCTGGGGCTGAGCGGCAACCCGTGGAGGTGCGACTGTGACACCGAGGACCTCTGCCTCTGGGTGCAGATAGAGGGCTTCAAGTTCCAAGGTGAGGACGGACGGGGTGCGAAAGCAATTAGACACATAGGTTTTATTCCCAACACACACACACACACACACACACACACACACACAGGACCATATAGGGTGATCAAAACGGTAAAATGTTGTGAGTAACGAGTAAAATGTTGTGTGCTGCATTCTATGATTATGATTCACGGGATGTTTCAACCCTTTGATCTCATTTGCAGAAATAGCTTATTTCTGCAAAAAATAGGCTGCCCTGTCCTGCCTGTCCTTCCCCAAACTCCACCCATGTCCTGTCCAGGTAGCAGCAGTTTGGACTCTATGGCCGGTGGTCCCCTGCATGTTTTGTTTGTTTGGCTCTGGAGGCGGGATCCTCTTGCATCCTGGCCAGTCGAATAAACACAAAGACCATGAGCCAAAGACGCTCCAAGGTCTTATCATTTGTTATTGTCACATCAACTCATTTAGCTAATTCGATTGTGGGCGCTCAGTCAATGTAGTTTCTGATGGTGGGCCACTTATTGCACTGTTGCTCCCTCTCCCTCTCTCTCTCTCTCTCTGTGTCTCTCTGTCTGTCTCTCTCTCTCTCTCT